>NW_027328742.1:16506080-16511080 GCF_048564905.1 Vicugna pacos | reverse complement strand
GGAGGAGGAGGAGGATGATGTGGAGGAGGAGGTGGAGGAGGAGGAGGAGGTGGAGGAGGAGGAGGATTATTACAATAATCCTCAAGATTCTGTCTAATTTGGAAAATAATATTTAATTAAAGCTACTTCATACGCAACTGTTAACAAAAAAAGTAATTGCTGCCAGTCTTCCAGATAGCTTGCAATGAATTCAAGAGTTGAATAATGGAGAATTAACTGGATAAATCAAGCTGGAAGTAGATTTACCACTGGCGCAGCATTTAGCCTCTAATGAAAAGAGCCAGAAGCAGTCTTTCGATGGAATCTCAAAGTACGCTCAGTTCTTTCCTGGTTTCTAGGACCAGGAAGAGCAGTACTACCTTTCTCTACCTAAAAAGGAATGTGGAGGAGTAGGAGGAGGTGGAGTAGGAGGAGGAGGTGGAGGACAAGGTGGAGGAGGAGGAGGTGGAGAAGGAGGAGGATGTGGAGGAGGAGGATGTGGAGGAGGAGAATGTGGTGGAGGAGGAGGAGGAGGTGGAAGAGGAGGAGGTGGAGGAGGTGGAGGAGGAGGATTAGTCATACCAATCACGATTGTGGGCTTCGGAAATTGACTGATTCCTTTAATGCTTGGCGCCCCAGACATGACATTTCCCCGTATGAACAACATGAGCTTCTGGCTGCTACCCGCCTCATTCCTACTACTTCTAGCATCATCCATAGTTGAAGCCGGGTGAGGCACTAGTTGAACTGTTTACCCTCCCCTAGGAGGGTAGGAGGAGGTGGAGGAGGAGGAGGATGTGGAGGAGGATGTGGAGGAGGAGGAGGATGTGGAGGAGGTGGAGGTGGAGGAAGTGGAGGAGGAGCAGGTGGAGGAGGAGGTGGAGGAGGAGGAGGTGGAGGAGGAGGAGGAGGAGGTGGAGGAGGAGGTGGTGGAGGAGGAGGAGGTGGAGGAGGATTATTACAATAATCCTCAAGATTCTATCTGATTTCGAAAATAATATTTAATTAAAGCTACTTCATACGCAACTGTTGACAAAGAAAGTAATTGCTGCCAGTCTTCCAGATAGCCTGCAATGAATTCAAGAGTTGAATTCTGGAGAATTAACTGGATAAATCAAGCTGGAAGTAGATTTACCACTGGTGCAGCATTTAGCCTCTAATGAAAAGAGCCAGAAGCAGCCTTTCAATGGAATCTCAAAGTACGCTCAGTTCTTTCCTGGTTTCTAGGACCAGGAAGAGCAGTACTACCTTTCTCTACCTAAAAAGGAATGTGGAGGAGTAGGAGGAGGTGGAGTAGGAGGAGGAGGTGGAGGACAAGGTGGAGGAGGAGGAGGTGGAGAAGGAGGAGGATGTGGAGGAGGAGGATGTGGAGGAGGAGAATGTGGTGGAGGAGGAGGAGGATGTGGAGGAGGAGGAGGTGGAGGAGGTGGAGGAGGAGGTGGAGGAGGAGGATTAGTCATACCAATCACGATTGTGGGCTTCGGAAATTGACTGATTCCTTTAATGCTTGGCGCCCCAGACATGACATTTCCCCGTATGAACAACATGAGCTTCTGGCTGCTACCCGCCTCATTCCTACTACTTCTAGCATCATCCATAGTTGAAGCCGGGTGAGGCACTAGTTGAACTGTTTACCCTCCCCTAGGAGGGTAGGAGGAGGTGGAGGAGGAGGAGGATGTGGAGGAGGATGTGGAGGAGGAGGAGGATGTGGAGGAGGTGGAGGTGGAGGAAGTGGAGGAGGAGGAGGTGGAGGAGGAGGAGGAGGTGGAGGAGGAGGAGGAGGTGGAGGAGGATTATTACAATAATCCTCAGGATTCTATCTGATTTCGAAAATAATATTTAATTAAAGCTACTTCATACGCAACTGTTAACAAAGAAAGTAATTGCTGCCAGTCTTCCAGATAGCCTGCAATGAATTCAAGAGTTGAATTCTGGAGACTAAACTGGATAAATCAAGCTGGAAGTAGATTTACCACTGGTGCAGCATTTAGCCTCTAATGAAAAGAGCCAGAAGCAGCCTTTCAATGGAATCTCAAAGTACGCTCAGTTCTTTCCTGGTTTCTAGGACCAGGAAGAGCAGTACTACATTTCTCTACCTAAAAAGGAATGTGGAGGAGTAGGAGGAGGTGGAGGAGGAGGTGGAGGAGGTAGAGGAGGAGCTGGAGGAGGAGGAGGTGGAGAAGGAGGAGGTGAAGGAGGAGGAGGTGGAGGAGGAGGAGGATGTGGAGGAGGATGTGGAGGAGGAGGAGGATGTGGAGGAGGTGGAGGTGGAGGAGGAGGTGGAGGAGGAGGAGGAGGAGGAGGTGGAGGAGGAGGTGGAGGAGGATTATTACAATAAACCTCAAGATTCTGTCTAATTTGGAAAATAATATTTAATTAAAGCTACTTCATACGCAACTGTTAACAAAGAAAGTAATTGCTGCCAGTCTTCCAGATAGCCTGCAATGAATTCAAGAGTTGAATTCTGGAGAATTAACTGGATAAATCAAGCTGGAAGTAGATTTACCACTGGTGCAGCATTTAGCCTCTAATGAAAAGAGCCAGAAGCAGCCTTTCAATGGAATCTCAAAGTACGCTCAGTTCTTTCCTGGTTTCTAGGACCAGGAAGAGCAGTACTACATTTCTCTACCTAAAAAGGAATGTGGAGGAGTAGGAGGAGGTGGAGGAGGAGGTGGAGGAGGTGGAGGAGGAGGTGGAGGAGGAGGAGGTGAAGGAGGAGGAGGTGGAGGAGGAGGAGGATGTGGAGGAGGATGTGGAGGAGGATGTGGAGGAGGAGGAGGATGTGGAGGAGGTGGAGGTGGAGGAGGAGGAGGAGGAGGTGGAGGAGGAGGTGGAGGAGGAGGTGGAGGAGGATTATTACAATAATCCTCAAGATTCTATCTGATTTCGAAAATAATATTTAATTAAAGCTACTTCATACGCAACTGTTGACAAAGAAAGTAATTGCTGCCAGTCTTCCAGATAGCCTGCAATGAATTCAAGAGTTGAATTCTGGAGAATTAACTGGATAAATCAAGCTGGAAGTAGATTTACCACTGGTGCAGCATTTAGCCTCTAATGAAAAGAGCCAGAAGCAGCCTTTCAATGGAATCTCAAAGTACGCTCAGTTCTTTCCTGGTTTCTAGGACCAGGAAGAGCAGTACTACCTTTCTCTACATAAAAAGGAATGTGGAGGAGTAGGAGGAGGTGGAGTAGGAGGAGGAGGTGGAGGACAAGGTGGAGGAGGAGGAGGTGGAGAAGGAGGAGGATGTGGAGGAGGAGGATGTGGAGGAGGAGAATGTGGTGGAGGAGGAGGAGGATGTGGAGGAGGAGGAGGAGGAGGTGAAAGAGGAGGAGGTGGAGGAGGTGGAGGAGGAGGTGGAGGAGGAGGATTAGTCATACCAATCACGATTGTGGGCTTCGGAAATTGACTGATTCCTTTAATGCTTGGCGCCCCAGACATGACATTTCCCCGTATGAACAACATGAGCTTCTGGCTGCTACCCGCCTCATTCCTACTACTTCTAGCATCATCCATAGTTGAAGCCGGGTGAGGCACTAGTTGAACTGTTTACCCTCCCCTAGGAGGGTAGGAGGAGGTGGAGGAGGAGGAGGATGTGGAGGAGGAGGAGGATGTGGAGGAGGTGGAGGTGGAGGAAGTGGAGGAGGAGGTGGAGGAGGAGGAGGTGAAGGAGGAGGAGGTGGAGGAGGAGGAGGATGTGGAGGAGGATGTGGAGGAGGAGGAGGATGTGGAGGAGGTGGAGGTGGAGGAGGAGGAGGAGGTGGATGAGGAGGTGGAGGAGGTGGAGGAGGAGGTGGAGGAGGTGGAGGAGGAGGAGGAGGTGGAGGAGGATTATTACAATAATCCTCAAGATTCTATCTGATTTCGAAAATAATATTTAATTAAAGCTACTTCATACGCAACTGTTGACAAAGAAAGTAATTGCTGCCAGTCTTCCAGATAGCCTGCAATGAATTCAAGAGTTGAATTCTGGAGAATTAACTGGATAAATCAAGCTGGAAGTAGATTTACCACTGGTGCAGCATTTAGCCTCTAATGAAAAGAGCCAGAAGCAGCCTTTCAATGGAATCTCAAAGTACGCTCAGTTCTTTCCTGGTTTCTAGGACCAGGAAGAGCAGTACTACATTTCTCTACCTAAAAAGGAATGTGGAGGAGTAGGAGGAGGTGGAGGAGGAGGTGGAGGAAGTGGAGGAGGAGGTGGAGGAGGAGGAGGTGAAGGAGGAGGATGTGGAGGAGGAGGAGGATGTGGAGGAGGATGTGGAGGAGGAGGAGGATGTGGAGGAGGTGGAGGAGGAGGAGGAGGAGGAGGTGGAGGAGGAGGTGGAGGAGGTGGAGGAGGAGGTGGAGGAGGATTATTACAATAATCCTCAAGATTCTATCTGATTTCGAAAATAATATTTAATTAAAGCTACTTCATACGCAACTGTTAAGAAAAAAAGTAATTGCTGCCAGTCTTCCAGATAGCCTGCAATGAATTGAAGAGTTGAATTCTGGAGAATTAACTGGATAAATCAAGCTGGAAGTAGATTTACCACTGGTGCAGCATTTAGCCTCTAATGAAAAGAGCCAGAAGCAGCCTTTCAATGGAATCTCAAAGTACGCTCAGTTCTTTCCTGGTTTCTAGGACCAGGAAGAGCAGTACTACCTTTCTCTACCTAAAAAGGAATGTGGAGGAGTAGGAGGAGGTGGAGTAGGAGGAGGAGGTGGAGGACAAGGTGGAGGAGGAGGAGGTGGAGAAGGAGGAGGATGTGGAGGAGGAGGATGTGGTGGAGGAGGAGGAGGATGTGGAGGAGGTGGAGGTGGAGGAGGAGGAGGAGGAGGAGGTGGAGGAGGAGGATTAGTCATACCAATCACAATTGTGGGCTTCGGAAATTGACTGATTCCTTTAATGCTTGGCGCCCCAGACATGACATTTCCCCGTATGAACAACATGAGCTTCTGGCTGCTACCCGCCTCATTCCTACTACTTCTAGCATCATCCATAGTTGAAGCCGGGTGAGGCACTAGTTGAACTGTTTAC
>NW_027328742.1:15753247-15903480 GCF_048564905.1 Vicugna pacos | reverse complement strand
TGGGCATGGGGGCTGGCAATGACAGCAGGGCTCTTCCTGCTGGGCTTCGGCTGCCTGCCTTCCAGGGGCGTGAGTCTCTCCCACGTGTACATGCTATTAAACTTTTGTTTGATTTTCCCCTGTTAATCTCTTTCATGTCAATGTAATTCTTAGACTGGCCAGAAGAACCAAGAAGAATAGAGCAAAACTTCTTCCTCCCCAACAGTCCACAGTGAGGATGAGCTGCAACTTCCCTGGCTAAGCACACCTCACTCACAGCTGCTGCAGGTGGAGAGCCTGGGGCGACTGACAAAAGCCAGCAGTAGGTGAGATTCTTACCAGGTCAATCCCCTGAGTCTCTGCCTGCAGAGTCTTTTGGAAATGAGAAAGGTAAGAATTTTCCTCTTCTAGAATTCTATTAGCAGGAGAAAATATTTGTAGGGTTAGCTCCTTGGGCTCAACAGTTCTTGGTTTGAAATTCAGTGAATTACTCTTGGTTTGTGGATCTTTTCCCAACCAGACATTGTCACTAGTTTTCTTTATCTCTGTCTTCTGTGTCATTTGTCATAAGGAGAACAACCGCTGGTCAAATTAGACTTTCTTTTTGTCTGTCCAGTGTCTTGAGAGCTTGGCCTGTTGGCCAGTGAGGAAACTCCCTGATCTCTCCCACTCAGGAGGGGCATGCGCAGTGTGAATTTGGAGACCAGCTGAACAGACTGGAACTCCAAGCCTCCTCCTGGTCAGTCTGCACCAGTTCTCAAGGGAGCTGGCCATAAGGTGTCCCAGTCCACGAGGGGCCTCTGTTGTCTCAACCTTCGCTGCTTTGTTACTGATATAACAAAGTTCTTTACTTTCTCAGACTTTCTAGGGAATGAACTTTTGGATCATGGGGGCTACATCATGTTTGCCGTCAACAAGGATACCTCCTGCACCCACGGTAGACTGGAAAGTCCCCGCTGGGTCTTTCTGCAAATAGGCTCTTAAGATATTATTCTTCAATGGCCAATGATGGATCCTTTGAGTTGGAAAAACTTCTAAATTGCTAATTTTTTAGAAAGCTCTCATCACTGACAGCTAGTTTATTAGCACTAATGGAAAGACCAAATTTAAAAGTGGATACAACGAAATGGAACAGCTAACCTGTAGAACAGCCTTAGTTAAAAAAAAAAAAAAAGGAAAAGAAAAAAGAATAGAAAAATAAAGTTTTGAAAGGCCTTACTGAATCTGCAGTCTCAGCTTCCCCAAGTGGGTTTTTCAGATGCTATTTAAAAACTTAGACTAATGTCAGGCACAATTTATTATTTTTTGTCATTGATACGTCTTGATTTATGCAATAAAGCACTAATTATTTCACTGCTCAGGTTAAGTTTTTCTGAACCTTGGCTTTCCTTTGATAAAAATGACTTTCCCTCTTCCCTGAAAAATGAGAACATATCCTGTACCCCTCAGAACCAAGGGTCCTTCCGAGTTGATACGACCCCCACGGAGAGAAAGTGAAAAGCACGCTCAGCGCCTGAGGACCACGGCTCTTCAGTTGCGCCATCGCCCACGGGCGCTTTCAGGAGCTGCAGTGACTGAAGGCCTCGGGACAACATCTAGCCTGGGAGGAGTTTCTCGAGACGCAGGAATAAGGAAAAGCCTCTTCTTCCTCAACGTGATGCTTAAATACTGTCACTGCCTGTCAATACAGGCAAGGGCTTCCAGTGCCAAAGTGCTTTAGAAGTGATGCCTGAACTTGGCCTCCTCACCCCGATGACTGAACTGAGGCTTGAGGGCAGAGTTTTGGGTGAAGCAGAAAAGACTGCTTTATTTCTTTGCCAGGCAAAGGAGCTCACAGTGGGCTAATGCCTCCAAGACTGTGGGCCTGCCAGGGAGAGAAGGAAGGGTGCTTGAATTCAAGGAGTGGCACTGGTTTCCTTAGAGATCACATTCTGGGTGACAAATTGTTGCAAAATTGTCCTTGCTTTTGCTGAAGCAGCTCTTCCTTCCACTGGGCATGTCATTATGGGCACATGGTTGACCTCTGGCTTTGGGAATCTTCTAATATTCTTGTGCTTAGAACAAAGGGTGTGCAGGAAGGGAGGCTGTGGAAAAGCGCTAGGAAAAAAAACGTGTGCAGTTTAAAGTCAGGCTGGTATATGTCTCTAATATCTATGCAGACTGAGACCCAGGGCCTCCTTCTGCAGCACCGGCACAGGCCAGGACCTGCATCTCAAGCAGCAAAACACAAAGAAACCACAAGAGACTACAAACGAGTGCCTGTGTGTGCAGTTGCAGTGAGTTATGAACAGTAAGAGACAGAAAACAGAAACCCAATTGCCACTTCTGAGGTGTCGGGGGCAAAAGCACACAGCCCCACCAGGGGGCTGGGCAGACCACCCAGCCACCCCTCCTCTCCAGCCTCACCCTGGTGGGCCAGAGCAGGAAAAACGCCATCTGAACCCTTGAACACCTAAGCAGTTACAAATACCAGATGGTCGCCAATGACAATATTCCCCACTGCGAATTCCTTCCATATCTATGGAAAGTGGGAAGTGGACGCCATTCTCCCCAAACTGCTTCCTAATGAACTGGGGTTTCATCTGGGTTTTTTTCTGATGGAAAAAATGCACGTGTTCATGCCATTTAGAAAGGGGTCATGTTAGAGATTGTACCGTAGTTTGACAAAGGTAGGATACATAGCACATCAAAAGCTAAAAAACATCTAAAACCCTGGAATAACATTGATGAGCACAAGCAATAGCTGAAATGTTCCTGAAATCATAGAGCACAGCTTTTAGGAATTGAAAACAAACTTGGAAACCAATGAGGGACGTCAGAGCGAACTTCAGGGGCATTTGTGTCAGCGCCGTCAACATCCTGAATCCAGGTTTTCACGTCATCAAGAAGGGAAGGGGCATTTCCAGATTCATCAGGGATGTGAACACAGTGCGTGGCAGGAGTAATCACACTGCTTTCTCCCTGAGAAGCCGGCAGTATGTCTAATGCCACCTGGCTCTGAAAAGCTGTCTTCCACACTAGGGGGAACTCCGTGCTCAACAGTGTAAAACTCTGCTGGCTATCATTCGGGGCTTTTGTGTGAAGTTAGCCAAGGCCTCTTCGTGCAGGGTCACCTTCTCCAATCCTATATTAGGGACAAAGAAGTTGAGTAGACAATCAAACCAGAGCAGCGTGAGGACAAGCCCCAGCAGCAGCCCTTCTGAGAAGGGGCTGCTGGGTCATCCTTCTCCTTGGAGTAACCAGGCGCAGCCCAGATCAGAGCTCAGGCCAGGTGAGCTTAAACCACTTGGCAAGGAAGACTCGGGGCTGCACACCTACGGGCGTGAGGACTGCGGCAAGTGTAAATGTGAGGAGTGCACCCACCCAAGGCCTGCCATCAGCTTGGATCTGCAACAAGCAGTCCCTGCACTTGGCCCAGAATGTGACTGACTGGGACCTGTGTCTGCATGTGAAAGGCCTCATCTCTCACTTTTCCAATGATGATGAGGACGACTTGTGTCCCTGCTGCCAGTCTCACCACTGTACACACTGGTCGGCCACAGGCGTCATCTCCCTCTTCTTGTCCTGACCATGGTGTTACCTTTCCGCCTAGGGTTGCCCCAGATTGTGCCAGGGGTGTTACGATCTGGTGAACAATTCTTAGTGACACTGTAAACATTCACATAGGTTGCTGCAAAACTCCCACTGTTTTTTCCAGACACAATGTGCTGTATCTCTGTTTACACAACACCACCTGTGTCTGAGAAAACCAACCTATGCCCCACTACATGACACAGTCACCAAACACCACACCACTATGTTGCACATTGGGAAGCGTGTGAACCGATCAGCACATTTTCAGACTGTGTCTTGCCCCACAGAAGCCTTCGCTGCAAGACCCTCACTTCCCTTGGACCCCATGCACACCACACAGTCACAGTAAAACTTAACTTTTACTTTCCAGGCTTCCTGACAAACCGTTCAGTGCAAAGAATATCTATGTGAAGATCCACCACTCTGTAAAAAAGAATATTTTAAGAGGCTATTTTAAATTTGATCTTGCTGGAACTTTTTATAAGGGACCTCAAGTTAAACCTTTAAAGGCCTCCCAAGGTCAGGAAAGCCATGCCACCAGCCCTCACCTGCAGTACCTGCAGGCCCAGGTGGATTTTTCTCTTCCTGAGCTCCAAAATACCTTGAGGTTCCTGCAGCTGCCATGAAGTGGCCTTCCTCATTCACTTGGAAAGGTTGCTAGGAACCTAAGAGTTTCCTGGAGGTCTCAGGTAGAAGGAAAAGATAAATGCTTCAATTCTGTTCACAAAGGTGTAATTTACCAAGTTCCTGTAAGCCATAACTAGCTTCAGGGGAAGATTACCTCATATCTGGAAAATAAAGATTAAAAGCCAGGAATAGTTCAGATAAAACCAAAAATTGGAACTATATTCATCAGTTTACTCCATTTCATGTAACTAATATTTCGTTAACAGTTTTATGAAATAAAAAATTCCATTAGATTTCTTTAATTTCTTACCCAGCCCAGTGGTGTGATCTGAAAATCAGAAACCTGTACTTATCAAAAAGTGCTTTCCATAAACCTTTCGGAAAGGAGGCATTTTGCAAGGGCATCAGAGTAAAAGCCTAACTGTCTATGAGTGACAGAAGGCTCAGGAAGGCATGGTTACAGACCTGATTACAATGCAGCTGATAAAGAAACTTGGTTAATGCTGTGACATACATTTTAAGACAATAACTGGAATTATGATTGATAATATTTTATCAGGACATACCAAATTTTAGGTATTCCATATAACTTCTAGACTCTTTATGCTAATAACATTCACAGGTACCATATAATGTAAGATATTTTGTCATCACTCATTCAATAATGCTTCCTATGTAATTTAACCTATCAAATGAATGCAATCAGTTTGGGATCTCTTTTGGGGATGCTCCAGGGGCTCTTTGAAGCATTCCAAAGTTAGGTGGAGGTCAAAGAAAGTTAGTTAATATTTGATAATTGGGAAGTTTGTCAGAGTTTTAAAATATTTGGTCAGATAAGATCGTAGATCATTGCAAAACAATTCTTATTTGTTTAACCAGAATGACAATAAAATATTTCAAGAGCAGCTAGGGAACAGATTGCCTAAAGACAAAGAAATCCACATACTCTGTTATCAGAAGCCACTCAACAGTTTAAGAAATCTTTCTTTCACTAACAGAGAGTAAAAACAAATGCAACCTTGCATCTGTCTACTCTTAACAAAATCCGTTTACCTAATTACATTTAGTCAAGCCTTAGATTTTCTTAGAAAATCCCGACCATGTACAAAATTGTTTTCTCAGTGTGTCTTTTCCACAAACCTCCTTCAACTTTCTGTATCCATATTGTTTTGTCCCTTATTTTTTTCTGTTCAGAAACAACGAACTCAAGGAGAAAATCATCTTTTTTCTTTTTCCTTTTAACAAAAATCATTTCCATTCCTCACACCTTTATTTACTGAAAACATACTTCCAATTTTTTTCTTACACACTGAAGGGCATACATACGGCATGCGGTATTACAGTAAAATACCACCTTTCCCCTAGTCATGGGTCTGTACCTCGTGTTGAACCAAGCAATCAACATTCTTCCCAAGGGACTGTGATGAAACAGAAATGATGTCACCCATTTTGATCTCTAAGCAAAAGACACGAAGCAGACCTCAGTCAGCAGATGGAAGCCTCAGAAACCAGAAAGAGCAGAAGCTGAAACTGAACTACAGAAATCCAGAATGGGTTCCATGTCCCACTAAGCCCGTGATCACTACCCAGGTGGCACCTTCCAGACCAGGAATTCCAGTTAAGGGGTTCCACCAGATTGAGAATCCCTTTTCCAGAGTCTTACCCAGACATGGGCCCGGAGCCCTGCTGTGCACCCCTAGGGACTTTCGCTAATTCTGGCTGAGGGGTCGTGACTTCTCTGATGTTGCTTTTCTTCTTCTCCACATAACTTCAGTGCAGCAGGAAGTCTAAGCTGGTGCAGGTGAGGGAAAAGGGTGTTTCCCCAAATCAATAGTGGCTTCAGCAGATGCCTGGGTGGTCCCTCCTCCATTCTCCACTCCGTTCCCATAGTCCCTACCACCAGAGACAGAAAAGTATGACCCTGATGAAAGAAATTGGAGAATATGCAAATAAATTGAAAGACATCTCAGGTTCATTGGTTGGAAGAACTATTATTGTTAAGAAATATTTCTACTACTCAGAGCGATATGTATATTCAATGTAATGCCTGTCAAAACTCCAAGGGCATAGTTCCCTTAAACAGAAACACAATTATGCAATTGAAACTTGGGTTTGAACAAATTAATAGAGCGTCAAAGTGTTCAAAAATGCAATAATTAAACTTTCAACTTTGTAAGTTAAAAGAAAATAAAGATAAACACAAGTGAATTAGGTTTGAATCATTTAAAATAAAGTAAATTTTAATAAACATGTAAACATAATTAGGAATTAAGAATGAAATGAAGAATGATTATTTTATTAATAACAATTTTAAAAAGCAAAACTTTCAGGGAAGTAAAATAAAAAAGGACAATTCAGACTTCATTCTCATTCAGGATGTAAAAATTTAGAAGTTTTAACTCTATCTAACAACAAATGAAAAACTAAGTAAACAAACAAAATCAATGACTCCTGTTGGAAGCCTCAGAGAACTGAGGTTACAGGTCCCATTGCCACCCCCAAACTGGAGAGACAGACAGATGGACACAAAGACATCCACTGACCAGAGAAGAAATGCACAAGCAGAAACCTCCATGGACCCCAGGCAGGAAACCCGAACCGTAGCTGACAAACTGCTGGAGGCTCAGTGCTCCAGTCTGAGAGTTAAAAACGGCAGGGGCCGCAGTTCCAGGAGGCCCCCCAACTTTTGTTCAGGATTCCTACCAGGTTTTCACATTGACAGTTGGAGACAATGTGCCTCACTTCCAGCAGGGGAAACAGAAAGCAACTATTTTGAAATAGGCCCACAACATTTCATTCTTCTCAATGAGGGCTGCCCTCAAGAGACAATGAACAGACCATGAACAACTGGGGACTGAGCAGAGCATAACTGCCCTGAAATACGCAAGTCCAGCCCTCCCTGGAGAAACCATATAAATGTAACAGATGTAAGAAAAGCAGTAGCCAGAGAGCCAATCTTTATGCATACCAAAGAACTCACATGATAGAGAAACTTAATGTTCACAACCAATGTAAAAAAGCTCTCATTGATCATAAGAACATATTCTCATTGCTGAGCAGACAGGTCTATAACGACTCTGGGTGAGCCTCCATCCAAGCTCCAGCCCTGGGTGCACACAAGATAATGATAAATAGGAATAATCTCTAAAACACAAAAGAAGGAAAAGCATTATTTTATTTGGAGAAGAAAGCTCTTAGCTTGCACAAAATAATTCTTAGTGGAGAATCAATTCAGTCAATTACACGTTGGGTTTCTATTCCTCACACAGTGACACTTGCAGGACATTGGGGGATTCTCACTGCAGGAAACACTGTCAGTGTCATAAGTGGAAGAGGGTCTTCAGTGATCACTCATTCCTCAGTCAACTTTTGTGATCTCACACTGCAGAGATGGCAATGTTTCAGTCAATGTGACAAGGCCATCAGCTGGAATCCGTGTCAGAAAACATACTGAAAAGACAGGCTACGAAGACTCCTTTCGCATACCGCTGGGCGTTGGACTTTTGCTAATGATCTATTATTTTAAATTATAAGGTAAAGACGGGATTCCAAAATGTTCCTGGAAATGCTGAAGGAAATTTTGGAAACAAGTAATAATCAAGAAGATAAATCAACTGCAATCGATTCATACTTGCCTACATGCCTACAGTAAGAGTTGTTGCTGAATTTGTCTTGTCCAAACCATGGAACATTATGATGAATGAAAATGGAATATTTTTTTCCTTCAATAATATATTACTAGTAATCCTTTAGTCAATTCCTATAGTTAATGAAATAATAAACACTATTACAAAGATATACATCAATCAGAAGATAACTTTGAATGGTTCTGGAAATTGTGATGCCAAAAATAATGTCTTTAATATTAATTATATATATGGATGTGTGTATGTATATACATATGTATTTAATATTTATGTGTATATACAAAAATAACAAGAATGAGAGATAATTCTGATAAAAGAAAATTGAAGTGTATTTTAAATTTTTGAGGGGGCTCCCACACCAGCCCTCACAGGCTCCCTCTTCCGCCAGCTCCCCCCTGCCCCCTCCACACCCACCCATATACGGGAGCTCAGCCACCGGCCGGGGCATCTGCCTCGGGTTGCCTTGCTGCTGAACAGCACACATGTGAAATTTAAAAAAAAAATCACCCCAAGAAAATGCCCTCTGTGCAAGCTAAAAATGAATGAATGAATTAATATGTCTGTCTGTCTGTCTATAAATATCTCTCTCTCCCATGTGCTCCTTACACCCCGGGACCCGCGAGGGGGCGCGGGCTCCGGCCGAGGGGCCTCTCCGGCCGGCGCGGCTCCCCCGGCCTCCCCGGGCGCGCTGAGCTCAGCGCCGCAGCCGCTCGCAGCAGCTCCTTCCCCGAAAGCCACGGCGCGGGGGCCGCTGACCGACCGTGTGAGTGGGGACGCGGGCCACCACCGAGGTGTGTGCGGGCTCAAGATCCAAGCCGCAGCGCCACCGCCGCCACCGCGCCCGGGGAGGCGGTTGTGGAGACCGAGCCCGAGACGGCGAAGCGCAGCGACAGCAGACGGCGCGGCCCCGGCCCCGGCCCCGGCCCCGGCCCCGCGCGCCGCCCCGTCCCCGCCGCCGCCTCCGCCCGGCGCGCGCCTTCAGAGCCCCGTCCGCACCGCCCTCCCGCGGGTCCCCGGGCCCCCGCCCGGACTCTACGCCTTCTCCTCCGGGGTTGCTCAGCCTAACCCCTTCCCTCCCACCGAGCAGGGCTGCACAAAAGTAAAAGAAAAACAGAATGGGAGAAAGGCTTTGCTTTTCTTGTTCCCTTTGGCCGGGTGGCCGTGCTGAAACGGTCAGGTCTTTTTGTCCCCAGCCCAAGCTCACAGTCACCTGGGGAGCTCCCGAGGGGCTGGAGTCTGTGAGAGCGGGTTGAAAACTAGCAGAGCTCCACAGAGCCCGACCAGGGCGTCTGCACCGCCGCCCGATCCCGCGGAGGGATCGTCCTCCTCCAGCCGCCTCCCTCGCTCTGCGTTTCTCTTCCAACCCCCGACCTCCTCCGCTCTCCGGCCGAGCCCGCTGCCCAGCGCCAGCTCCATCCTCCACCTGCCCCCTGGCTCCTCGGTCCCCGGCCAGACCAGCGATGCGACGTGAGGCAGGAGGGGGATTTGCGAGGGGACCTGCCTGCTTCCCACTCCCGTGGCTCCCTGCCCGCTGCCTCCTCCTGCCCCCTGCTTCCCTCCTGCGCCTTTCTGACGCTCCCTAGTCGCCTCTGGTGTGCGTCTGAGTGTGCTTTTGAAAAATTGCTCCTTGCTTTTGCAACCCTGAAGCCAAAGTGGGGTGATGGGGGCACCTGAAAGAGAAGCGGGATGTTAAAAAGGCAAGAGACTGTAGATTTGCAACACTGGACGACCAGCGGAGCACCCTGGCTCATCTGATCTCTGCGCCAGGTGAGGACCTTCCCGGTTTTACAGCAAGACTCTCATTGTTCTCAGTGCCCCCTATTTCCTCCGGGTTTAGGATCCAAGGAGTCCCAGGAAAATGTTCTCCCCCTGGGCAGTAGCAAGGGGGTATCAGGGTGGTAGCTGGGGGGAACCTCTCAAGAAGAAGCAACCATTGCTCCCATCTCAGTTTTGGTAGCTGGGTGGAGGTCCGGGTTGAAAGTAAAAGTTCCCCAAATCCTGGTGGGTTTAGGTGAAGGGGATTCCAGGGTAAAGTCAGAGCTGGGAGATCCTGCCAAGTGTGCATCCCCTTCAGTATCTGCCTCCCATCCCTTGCCAGCTCCACAAGTTTAATTTTGAAACAGTAACAAGGAGTCAGTCCTAGAGGGTGGAGACTGGCAGTAAAATTTCACAGAACTCTGAGACCGGCAATGAGTCATTCCCTGACTTAACTTGTCATCGTTGTTGCTGAGAGATGAGTGGGAAAGTGGGACATAGAAGACTGTTGCAGAAGTGGGAAGGGTTCCTTTTTCACGACCCCATAGTACAGCAAGGTGTACGTACATACACTTGATCTTGTAACCGCAAAGAATTTCCCCAAGGAGATGCATTTCATAGCTCTTCCCTGAACATGCTCACTCCTTGCTTTTGATGAAATAGTCCTAAGAACAAGCTGGGAGATAGGTGTGTTTGGCAGGGGATCAGAGGTCCCAGCACTACGGTTTCAGAGACGGAAAAGATGAGATTGTGACCCTCAGCAAGGCCTGCCTCCCCTACCTGGGGATCCCCAGAATTCCACATGCTGCTCACATCTGTACCCCTGTGGTGTCTACCACCCCAGGAGGGCAGGACCCTGTGCTGTCGGCATCACTGCTCTACCCTGGGAACCCGGCACACAGTAGGTACTCAGCAAATCATCATTGAATGAACAGTAGTACTGGGTCCAGTTTCTGTGGGTGTCTGTCCCCCCAGTTCAGGGACCCCTCAGGGCCCACCTCACAACTGACATGAAAATAATAGCATCACCAGGAACAACGGCAGTTCCTCAGAATAAGTGGGCTTTTCCAAGCACTCTCCACCTGTTGCAAAGGCCTCCCAGCAGGGAGGTGGGCTGTGAGGGGCAGCACTGCACTCGCCACTGTGACAAGAAGAAAGCCAAGGGCCGCAGAGAGGAGTGCCTTTCCAGTGTCACTGCTCACATTCCCAACTTTTGGGAGACTGGAGGCTTTTCTGCTCTATTCTGGACCTGAAGCCTCAATCCTGAGTGGACATGCCTCCCTCTCTGGAGCAAGGAACCACTAAGTGACCTGTCACTTGTCACCAAGCAGAGGGATTCATCCCAGCTCATCATGCTAACTGCAGATTGGGCTAATAGCAGGATCCTCTGGGAGACATCACACTCTTCCACTGTGGAAACGGGCGGGCGAACAGCCCGTTTTTTCCTGGAGAGGATGGTCACATGGCCTCGATCTGGCCAATCAGCATTTTCCATCCTCCCTGGCCACTGGGATTGGCTTAGGGCTGGGCACCAGCCCAATCAGGCTCCACAGAGGTCAGGCCTTGGTGCTGGAATCCTGGGGGAAGAGAAGTTCTATTTCACTTGGGAGTTGAGGGGTGGTGGTGTCAGCCTGTGGCAGTTGCTGGCTGTCTTGCTCTCATAAAGGCAGAGCCGTGTGAAGATGGCACCAGTGCCAGAGCCCAGAGGTGGGGAAGGATGACTTCTGCTGATGTCACTGAGCACCAGATAAAGCCCTGCCTGAAGCTGTCTCCCTGTGGATGTCTCCGTTAAGTAAGTCATTCTCTCCTGCCCGGTTTGCTTCTTTAAGCCACTTTGGTTTTCTGTCACTGGTTTAAAAAAACAAAAACAAAAACAAAGACAAAAACAAAACTATTCTTTCAAGTTGGCTAAATGGAGACCCTAGAACTGCAACAGTGTGGTGACAGGCAATGATGTGGCTAATAGACTCCAGAGACCTCTGTTCAAATAAAGGATTGTAACTGACAAGGGAGAGTAAACATGGCCTCAGGGAACAGATTTGCTAGTGGCAGCTCCCAGTTCCTGGATATTAGTGCGCACACACTCAGCCGGGTCTCAGCTCTGCTGTCACACCTGCTAACCCACACCTCTCTTCTCCCACCTGCCCGGCCTCGGGGCTGGACACCCCAGGGCACTTGGAACAGCCCAGGGCTTTGTGTTGTCATTTACACAGGGTGCCCCCACGTCTGAGGGTGAGGGTGATTGGTCCCAGTTTACAGAGGAGAAAACAGACTAGAGGGGCTCGCTGGTGAGCTGTGGGGGTGGGTCTCCAACCTACCATCTGACCTATGACTTCAGAGTGGACAGCCTCCCCACCCTTAGCCAGGATGCTTGCTAAGCCTAGGGGCTCAGGAGTCCTGCTCCGTCCAGCACTCCACCTGGAGGAGAGGGTGGGGAGCGGAGGGGTGGGCTCTTCTCTCTACAACACTCACCCCTGCAGGGACTCATGTGTGACACCACAGACTGTAGTTCCTTTCTTATGACCTGGGCCTCCTTGGCCAGGTGTGAGAGGCGCCTTGACATGTGGGCACTGCAGTCCATGGGCGCACATGTGAGCAGGTGCACCTGTGACTGAGGGAACAGCCCCCCAGGTTAAAGCCCCCCATGCTCGGATGATTACATTCTGGAAGTGAGGGGTGCCCAGGGGTCAGGGGGCCAATTCTCACCTTGGGGGCAAATTGTTGTCATCCAGGGGGATGATATTTTAAATTAAATTACACATTTTCAATCCAATAGTCAAGCCCCTTTCTCAGCAGCTTTGTAGCCTCTCAGCTTTTACTCCTCTCTGGGACCACGTTCTTAGCTTCAAATTGAGTCCCATTATGGACATAAACATATCCCTTTCATGTGTCACCTTCAGAGTAAGAGACCACCGCCAACTCCCTTCCCTTCCCCTTGTCAACACCTCCACACAGGAAGTGAGGCTCTTTTGAAGCAGTTGTGCTGATGTGTGAGCTAAAGATTTAGAATGACCAGGCTAGGAGGGGCCTGCCCCACATGTCGGGGGGGGGGGGGTGGGGGTGGGCGGGTAGCTGGTGATGATTTACCTATAAAACCTCAGCTGGTATCAGGCAGTGACAACAGAGTGGCAACCAAGGGCTGAGCAGGTGCAGAATAAGCGGATTCAATGTGTTTACGCAGCCACCTCTGGGATGGCGGCCCCGGAGCATGACTACAAGTGTGGAAGGTGGAGGGCCCCCAGAGCCTGTACCCCTACCTTCTGAAACTCAGGGTTGAGGTGTATCTTTGAAATCAGAAAACTGGGGTTCAAAGCTTCCACCATCACTTGCTCAATTATTCAAAGCAAATGAGCTTCAGTTTTCTCATGTGTGAAATCGGAACATTGAAGCCTCTCCCTCTGTATATATATCACATTTTCTTCATCCATTCGTCTGTCGATGGACACAGGTTGTTTCCATATCTTGGTTATTGTAAATAATGCTGCAGTGAACATGAGGGCACTATTCTCTCCTTAAAATAGTGATTACATCTCCTTTGGCTATATTCCCAGAAGTGGAATTGCTGGATCATACGGGAGTTCTATTTTTGAATTTTTGAGGGAACTCCATACTGGTTTCCACAGTGATGGCACCAGTTTACATTCCCACCAACAGCGCGTGAGTTTCCCTTTTCCCCACACCCCCGCCAGCACTCGTCATCTCTTGTGTTTTGATGACAGCCATCCTGACAGGTGGGAGGGGATATCGCACTGTGGTTTTGATTTGCATCTCCTTGATGATGAGTGATGTTGAGCGCCTTTTCACGTACCTGTTGGACATGTGTGTGTTTTCTTTAGAAAGATGTATTCAGTTCCTCTGCCCCCTTTTTGACTCAGATTGCTTGTTTCTGCTGTTGAACTGTGAGAGTTCCTTATATGTTTTGGGTGTCAACCCCTTATCAGATATATGGTCTGAAAGTACTTTCTCCTCGTCTGTCTGTTACCCTGACCTCTGCTTTCTGGATGACGGGGCTCCAGGCACTCGGGAATCATCACTTCTCACACGTGTTTCCAGTAGTGGGTGGGTGGGGGCTGTGTTCTGATAAAACTGCAGAGCTGTGGGTCACCATCCCCTCTTCTAGGAGTTGGGCTCTCAGGAGTACAGTGTGGGCAGGGATGTTTCCCTGAAGTCATGTGTCTGATAGTCACGTGGCCTGGAGCTTACATCTTCTGGCCCGGTTGTGATGGGGCAATTTGCAAAGGGAGGACCTTGCAGCTAAAACACTGAGCAGGTGCTTGTGTGCCTTGTTGGAAGGACCTGGAAACCATGTTGTGTGGAACAGGGACTTCCCCAGGTCACAAGGCTCAGTTCAGACTTCTGGGATGCCGAGGCCTGCTCCGAGCCACTGTCGCTGAGGAGGGAAGGGCCTCAGGCAGGAGGGAGGAGCTTCTGGACTGCACTTGCCCTGCTTGTCAAGGGTCAGCTCTGGTGACATGCAGCACCTAGCTTAGCTTTGGGCCTGTAAGAGGAGAGATTCTTGGGGGAGGGCTGGCTTTTTCCTCTGACTGGGGGCCTACTGTGTGCCAAGCACAGCAGTCCTCTGAGTCAGTGCTGGAAAGCCAGGCACAGAGAGGTAGGGGAAAGCCTCCAGGCCACGCGGCGGTAGGGGCAGCACTGGGGTCTAATGCAGACCTGACGTCCAGCCCACACTCTCTCCTTTCCCAGGACCGTGGTGATCCCACATGTTGGGATCCCCTGAGAGGGTGTGGGCCCTGGGACCTTCCCTGCTAACATGCCAGGAGCCTTAAGAGGGGGGGTCGGGGTAATTCCTGAGTCCATGATGCCCAGAGGATGCTCTCAGCGAGGGGCCCAGCACACACTGGGCCGAATCCTAGCTCTGTCCTGAGTCACTATCCTCCCTGCCTCAATTCTGCCCACACAGGGCTGGAACAAGCAGCCACTTTACAAGCTTTTAAGGAACCTCCAGGATACTGGAAGCAGCACCCGCACACAGGGAGCGCCGTGGGGTCAGCTGCACTTGTCTCCTTGTCTTTTTCTCGCCTCTTTGCTGGATGAGGAGGAGTCCCAGCAGGGCCCTGGCTTGTCCCGATTCTCATGCCCTCTCATGGCCCAGCAGGGGGTGGTGTCCAGGCTGGACTCTGTCCTCTGCTCCTTCTGGGCACCCTCACGCCCTGCACCTTGGCTGCCTGGACACTGTCTTCCAGGGGCCTCTGTGTGCTTCACCACGCACCTGGCATTCCCCAATTCTGGGCTATTCCAGTGCCCTCTGGCCCTGGGCCTCACACCGACTCCGTGCTGAGTGGACGTGCACTGATGGACATGCTGGGCCTCCTGGACTGTCTGGGGGAGCCCGATATCCCCGTCTTGCTCATGGTCCAGAGAGACCAAAGTGGTGAGAGGGTGTGTCTCCATTCACGTGGATTTGCTCAGAGATTCTTAGCAATGTGAGGGACAAAAGGATGACATGAACACAGGAGAGCGGGGTGGAGGGGATGTCAGCAGAGCATGAGGAGGGGGCGATCCCGGGCTGGTCTCATAACCCCCTCAGCCTTGGCTTTCTCCTCTTTAAAGTGGGACAGACTATTGTGAGGTGAGCGGGATCCTGACCCATGGCCAGACACTGTCCTACACGCCTAAGAGAAGCTCACTGACTCCTCGTGGAAATCTGTGGTGCAGGGACAGGCGTTATCACCCATTCCTGCAGAAGAAGTAACTGAGGCACAGAGAGGACAGGTGAGGTGACCACCCCAGGTTACACAGCCCAGGCCGTCTGGTTCCAGTGTCCAGGCTCATGGTCGGTGCCCACTCTGGGTGTCCCCCCTCCCTTCACCCTCCAGTGGGACCCACGGCCGCAGCCTCATCTCAGTGTGATTGTTCATGGGGAGCAGGGTGGGGGCACTGAGGGCCCCTTTCTCTGAGCGCTGCTTTCCCAGGAGGCTCAAGGGGTTGGTTGTACTCACTGCTGGACCCCCAGGCCTGGCCCCAGGCCAGCCACCCTGCAAGGCCTGAATCAATGATTATTGAGTAAATACCTGAACATCTGCATGTACCTGCGTGGTGCCCCATTTCCTCATCTCCACAGCACACCTGGCTGCACGGCTGATACTTCTTGTCATCAGGCCTCTTCCGGGGAGAGTCAAGGGGACCAGAGCTGTTCAGCTGGGGACAGCGAGCCTCAGGGGCCCTGTGGCTGCCCCAAGCCTCTCCTGGCCTGTCCCAGGACAATCCACAGGGAGGCCCAGCCAGCTTCCAGGAACAGCAATGAGGTCCTCACCCCAGGGGTGTGGAGTAGGTGCTGAGTGACTCTGCATCTGATGGGGCCCTGGGGGTCAGGCTGCTTTCAACATCCATTCCAGGACTACACCCCTGCTGGCAGCACGGAGCTGGTCATAAAGGACACAGGCCCTGGGGCCAAGGTTATAGCAGGTCCCTGCTCCCTCTCTGTGCCTCAGTGTCCTCATCTGTAACAGAGAACTAGTAACAGGGCCATGGAGGGGCTCACTGAGACCCTCCTCTGTGGCCTTGGGTGGACACTGCCCTCCCTGTGCCTCAGTGTCCTTGTCTGTAACACAGAATTAGTAGCATTTTTCTTAGCCCCTTTGGCACATTTTTCTAAGTCACTTTCCATATTGGGCCCAGGGCTCTCACAGAGCTCACAGATTGGAGAGGTAATCAGAGTGAGGTCCCAGCCCTGGGGGTGCCAGGGGAGGACAGAGGGGCTGCAGGAGGGACTTGGAATCCAGAAGAGCTTCATGGAGGAGGTGAGGTCTGAGCTGTGTCCCCAAGGATGAGCTGTCATCTGGCTGAGGCCTGGCACAGAGCAGGACCCATGTACATGGTGAATGAGGGTGTGAATGAATGAATGAACATCCCTCTAACAGAGAGTGAGGGGGGCGCCCCCTCAGACCAAGGCAGGAAACGCAGGGCACCCTGAGGGAACAGAGGGCCAGGCTGCAGTGTGATGCCAGCCTCATCATTTATGGACACCTTGCCGCCACTATAACCTGTGCACTGGCAAATTTGGAGTCCTCGTCTGTCCTCTGCTCCAGGGTCCTGCTGTTCATTCCCAGCACTGCCCATTTGTCAAAATCTGTGTCCTCAAGTGAACATGGACCCGCCTCATGGAGGATTGTGAGCAGGGTGTATGTGTGCAGCCCGAGGCTGAAGAGGGGAGGAGAGGATGATGGGGGTTCCCCAGAGCGGGATCATGGGTTGGGAGGCATCAGAGGGATGAGGAAGGCCGAGCCTCAGGACTAAAGGATCCCACTGGTGGTGGCCTCTTTCATGAGGGGACTTCACATGGAGGAGGAAGTCATGGGGCAAGGGCAGAGCTCAGTTTGGGGTTCGCTGACCTGGACCAACTCAGCACAGAGATGTCCAGAGGAGCTGGAGGTAGGGGACAAACGAGCCACTGAGGTCAGGGTCAGAGCCTGAGACCCAGATGAGTGGGGCAGTGGTGCAGAAGAAGGGGTTTGAGGATGTCAAGATATTCACTCATTGGGACCTCAGGGCGGAGATCTTCGTGTTCACTTCACAGCTGCCTGGTGCCTAACAGAGCAGGGCTTAGGGAGGTCATTCAGTAGACACGTGCTGACAACCCAGGTTCTCCTGTTTCCACATTAAGTCCCTGGTGTGGAGCCAGCTGGCACTCTCTAGAGGAATATGGTCCCATCCCTGGACTCTCTGTATGCCTGGAGCCTAGTGGCACTTTACCTCCCACTCCCCACTGCATGACCCTTTGCACACCTGCATTTCTACAAGATATAAAACATCTTCTCTTAGTGTGTGTTTACTCTATGAAAACTCATTGCCTCAGGAACACAGGCAATGCCCTTATCAAAGTGGTAAAGCCTGTTGTTCAGGGAAGCCTCTGACAGATCCCACAACCAACCAGGTACCTGTGCCTGAACTGATCATGCAGCCCCCTCCTCCTTGTGTGCACAGAACCCCCAATAACAGATCCCACACACCTACCCTTGGCGCTCATGCAGGCACCTCTTGTCTGTGGGGCCCGATGTGGGCTATAGCAGTGTTCCTATTAAACTTTCCTAAACCCTTCTCAGATGCTGGTAATTCTTTACCAACCCAAGTAACTAGCTCGCCATTGTGCCCACAACACCTGAGAGAATTGGCTAAATTTTACAGACTAGTGATGCAGGTTATTTAGCTAGAAAGGTGAGATTAATGCTTACAAATGAAAAACAACACACATACTCAAGGTGGGACAAAGAACCCACAAGGACACCTAAGACCCTCCACGTGCATCCCACTGTGGCCTCAGGGCTTTTGCACTGGCTGCCCTTTCAGCCAGGAACTCTCTCCCTCTGCTTCTAAAACACCTCCAGGTATCTGCTCAAATGTCCTCCCTGACCTTATTTTTCTCCATGGAACTTATCACCGCCGGACATTGTGTATATTTTACTTATTTTTCTCTGTGTCCCCCACCAGGCTGTCTGCTGCATGAGAATGGAGACCTGCCTGTTTTACTCCCTGCTGTGCCTGGTGTCTTGAACCCGCCCAGCACACAGTAGGACATCAGTGAATGTGTGCTGGGTGTATGAATGCTGTAGGCCACAGACAAGAATCTCCCCAGCAGTGATGGTAAGAGTCGTTCATTCACTACTTAGTGAGTCCTACTGTGTGCTGGGAACTGACCTGGGTGGGAGGCACACAGCGAGTGAGACACACAGTGAACACACACAGTGTGTGGGGGAGGGACACGTGCTCTGGAGAGCACACAGGGTTCAGATAAGTCAGGAGTGCAGGGTGGAGGAGGAGAGGGCCGGGTTGGGGGGCCAGTGGTGGCAGGGGAGACAGAAAGGTGGGGCCCAGGTCGTGCAGGGCTTGATGCCTCCTGTGAGGGCTTTCCCTCTGGGCAGCGGAACCATGGCTGGGTGCGGAGCAGTGGCCGCGTCCTGAATGCGATGCAGGAAATGAAGTGGGTGTCTGCTGGGGAGATGTGCGTGGAGGAGGCTGTCCCTGTAGACTGTGCAGGCAGGGAAGGCTCCTCTGAGGAGGTGACATCTGAGGGGAGCCCTTGTATGGACCATGTTTCTACCTTCTGCAGACTGGATGCCTTCATCTGCCCTGCAGGCCTAGGCGGGACACGCCCTGTTCTCAGTCACCTGGACTTGGCCTCCTTACTCCCTTGTGGGCCCTCTCACCCCAGGAGGAGTCCTTCTTCAAGGTCTAACCCCCACCTTTTCCACTGGAATTGGACTCACACTAAGCCACTGTCCACCTGCCCAGCTCACCCAGAGTCAAGTCCAGACACTTGGGGTCGCCATTCCACCCTAGAACCCATGAAGTTACTCAACTGGCCAGTCCTCAGGCTGCTCACCTGCCTCACCTTTCCCTCCTGCAGAAACCCCGTGACAGCCCCTGTCCACAGCGCCCTGAGCCTCCGCTCCTGGCCCCGGGCTTCCCCCCGGGGTGTGGCCCCGCGTGGGGTGCCGGCCCGCCGCCAGTCCGGTGAGTAGACACTGCCTTTTCAATGGCAGTTGTCTCCTGATCTCTTGGCCTTCCTGAACCTTAGATTTTCTACTAAAATAATCTATTTCAAACCAGCCTGCGAGACTTTTTGCAGACACTTAGAGTAAACAAATGAAGAACAAAAGACTTGTATAACTTTTTATATCGTCAACAAGTTTAATATTTTAATATAAATTAGAATTCCTTTCCCCCATAAAATCATACGCTCCTTGAGGGTGGAGGAGATATAAACATTTTGTGGACAGGACCTGCGAAGTCCTAAATATCTGTCTTCCCAAACTGAGGACTCAGGCCCAGGCTTGACCAAGTCCTGCCTTCACACTGTGAGTGGAGTTTCATTGGTTTTGAAATTAAGCTTTTACACTTAGCTTAGTAGAGAAGTTGTCGGTTTCAAACTAATCTTTCCAGTAATAACCAAGTTACACCACTGGTGAGCCTCCCTGTTCCCTGAGTAAATCAGTTAGATCCACAGATGTCAGCAGGGAAGGAGTCAGTAGAGAGTATTTACACACACACTGCGTCTTTGGGAGACAGTGGGGCTGCACTCTGAAGGATGTCAGCTCCTGACTCATTTAGTTGGGAGCATCCATCTTCACATGTTGGATTTCCAGAGAAGTGTTCAGAGGGGAGAGTGGACTGAGCCGGGCTTGGCTGTCACCCACGGAAGGGAGGACTGGAAACCTCAGGCAGCTGTGGTCCTGGGAGCAGCCTGATCCGGGGGCACCACTAGCAGTGTCCCCTCCTAGACTGCTGTCCTGCTTAGAGGCAGGCCCAGCTGCTGTAACAGAGAAACAGGGAGAGGTGGCCCTGGGTCAAAAGTGACAGTTCTGTAGGGTAGGTGCATCTGCGAACACAGGTGCAGCAGGACGACCATGGTTAATGACACTGCATCGTGTCGGGGACACTCACCAGGAGAGTAGCCTTGAGATGCCCCCACCACACAAAGTGAGAAATGGGTGAGGAGGTGGGTGTGTTAATTAGCTTGCAGGTAGTAATCTTTTCACCATGTATATACACACTGAAACTTCATCTTGTACTCCTT
Source organism: Vicugna pacos (assembly GCF_048564905.1). Classification (NCBI taxonomy): domain Eukaryota; kingdom Metazoa; phylum Chordata; class Mammalia; order Artiodactyla; family Camelidae; genus Vicugna; species Vicugna pacos. The sequence goes on along the minus strand of NW_027328742.1, from coordinate 15,883,365 downwards.
AAATTCACGGAATTCTTGTAAAAAAAAAAAAAAAAGACGCGGTGTGGGATGTGAGTGGCCAGCATCTGGACCGTCTCTGACTTCCACAAGACAGAAATGACACACCTGCCAGGCTCAGACCCGACCTGCAAAGGGTGGCAGCTTTTGCTTCGTTGTTCTTGGAAAGCAGCCGGCAGGCTGGGGGGAAACCCGGCAGCCACACGGAGGCGGAGGCCCGGCCACCGGCCGCGCTGCGCCCGGGATGGCGGCCCCTGTGGGCAAGGCCTCCGCTGAGGTCCCGGCGGCGGAGAGGAGCCGCCCCCGGGCCTGCCCGCCCCGTGCAGCCCGGCGGGGTAAATGAGGGTTGCTTTAAACCGCTGAGCTTAGGGGCGGCTGGTTTCAGGACAGCAGGTTCATGAACGCCGCCCCGCCCTCGCCCCCGCCTGCTCCGGGTCCTCAGACTCCCCTCACCTTTTCAGATTGGGGTTTGTGCCCCGCAGAGCCACAGGCTGAGATCACCCCATGTGACAGGGTTTGGAGGTGCAGAGGTTGAGTGAGGTCCTGAGGGTGGCCCCACCCGGTTGGTCTGGTGTCCTTACAGGAGAGAGAGCCCCCAGAGCTGGCTCCCCGCCCCATGTGGACACAGCGAGGAGGCAGCCAGCTGGCGGCCAGGACGATTGTCATCACCAGAAAGCGACCTCGCTGGACTTTGCTGGGCCTCCCCCCACCAGAACTGTAGGAAGATGAACTTCTGCTGTCCAGGCCTCCTGGGTGGTGACCCTGGGTCGTGGCGGCTTTTCCAGCCTTGGCAGCTCTGCACACACTCCCTCCTGCCTGATGCTTTGTGCAGCTCCCGCTCAGCGACTGTGCTCCTAACTTGGGGAGGGATAGGAGGGGCATCGGCCAGGCCCCCCTCCTTATTCCCCGCCTCAAAGCACCTGCTCTTCCCCACAACACGGCTCAGGCAGCAGTGTGGCTTAAATGTCCCCGTACAATGCTTCTCCCATCCTCCCAGGTAGGTACGGGGCCTGGCACACACACCTGCTCAATTTTTAGGAAAGATGCTTTTCTTAGCCAGGAAGGTGAGGGCCCCCTCTGACCCAGAAGTCCTGCTTCCAGTGTAAATGCCAGTGGAACGTGGGAGCAGGCCTGGCAGTGTGTCCCTGGCCTTGAGCGAGAACAGGCCCAGCATGCCTCATCAGAAGCACAGACGAGCGTGACCCATCCACACAGGGGACACTCACCAGCCATGGCCTCAGAGTGCGTCGCCCAGATGGCCAGTCCCCAAAGAGGGAAGTAGAACAGAAAAGCCCAGTGCTGGGGCTGAGAGGTGCCTGTCGGGGAGTCAGAAGACGAGGCAGAACAGACACAGGACTGTCACTGAAGTCAGGGCACTGGACCCCTGGGAGAGGTTTGTTTTCTTTTACTGACTTGAGCAGTGAGGACAGTGGATCTTCAAACTATTAACAACACACACACACACACCCCTATGTAGGTGAGTTTTTTATGTCTCCTGTGGGTTCATCAATAATTTTTAATGAAAAAAACCCACAGTTTTTCAACAAAGTGCAAAGTTATTATTTTTAGAAGGGGGGACAGAGCCCCCGGTTTGCTCCTCAAAAACCCCGGCCTATTGCCACATTTGGATGAGCCTGGATGTCTGGCAGCACCCAGCCATCCCCTCGGGCTCACCAGCAGCAAATGAGTGAACAGCCAGTGGTTCCCAGTTCTCTTAGTGCAAACCCCTTGACCAGAAGGACCCGGACTCCCTCCCAGCACTTCTAGGTGGGCACCAGTGCTCACCGACACAGCCACACCACCCGGACACTGGCAGATGTCAGGGACCTGAGTGGCCAATAGAACCCTGTGCTCCTTCTGCCCCAGGGCAGTGACCAGGTCAGCCCAGTACCATCAGCCAGACTCTCCAAAACAAAAGCCAGCACAGGCCGGTGAGGAAGGGTGGCCTGGAGCAGTCAGAGAGCTCTTGCTCTTTGTTTTCCTTCTCCATTTTATCACAGATATGACAGAAAAAGTAGGCAGTGCGTGTGTGTGTATTTCTTAACTCCATCTTGACCTTGCACCCCGGAGGAAGCCAGTGACCCTGTCCTGTGAGCGGCCCTGTCCTGTGAGCTGCCCTGTCCTGTCCTGTGAGCTGCCCTGCCCTTTCCTGTGAGCTGCCCTGCCCTTTCCTGTGAGCTGCCCTGCCCTACCCTGTCCTGTGAGCTGTCCTGTCCTGCCCTGTCCTGTCCTGTGAGCTGTCCTGTCCTGCCCTGTCCTGTCCTGTGAGCTGTCCTGTCCTGCCGAGTGAGCTGCCCTGAGAGGGGCCCATGTGTGAGAAACGCTCACCTCCTCCACTGTCTGTGACTCCTCAGCCCCTTGGATGGTGCGGCCCCAGCTGATGTCTTGACTGCAACCTCATGAGGGACCCTAAGTCAGAACCACCCAGCCCTGTCTGCTTCTGTCCTCCAGGGACCAAGACAATAAATATTTGCTGCCAGGAGCTGTGATGCAGCAAGGGACCAGAAACACACGACGCCTCCTCCCCGCCTCTCCACCCCTCGGAGCTGTGGAGGTGAACTTATCTTCATCTGTTTACCACCTCTGCTTCCTCTGTGAGGACACGGGGTCTGTCACGGGCACTGCAGGTCCCTGGAGCTAAGGCTGACAGGGCCTCCGGGCTCAGAGACTGAAGCACAGTAAGGCAGCAATGCCAGAGGCCCCATCACTGTGGAAAGCCCCGTGTGTGAGAGGCCAGGACACACCAGCGAACAAGAATGGACCCTGAGCAGACCTTCCTGGTCCCTGCCCAACCCCACCCCTGACTGCTTGCCAAGCCACCTGAGAATGCCACTCCACCTCTAGGAGCCTCGATTTCCTCCTCAGTGGACTGGGGGTGACAGGAAGATTGAGCCCCAAGAATGTGGAAGGAGAGAAGGTGGACCCCTGGGCTGGAGAGGCTGATCAATAAAGCCGCTTCTCCCAGCACCTGCCTGAAGGTGCACTGTGAGGCTGTGAGCCCCCTCCCTGGGTGGCGCTTACAGGCAGACCTGGGTGCCCGGAGGAAAGGGCGCCTTCCCTAGTGGGTGAGGCAGCCCCAAGTGCAGGGTCTCAGCGCAGGGCCTGGCCCCGAGCAGGCTCCAGGAGTCGTGTGTTGTGTGAGTCCACCTCACATGCTGACAGCACGGTCACATATAAGCCAAGGACGGCATGTTAGGAGGACACCCGGGAAACCCATGGTGCATCCTTGCTGGTCCTAGGACAGAAGAAGCAATGCATGACACAGAGATGGGGTAGACAGGACTCAGGCAGAAGATGCCTGTGTGTGCATGTGTCCGTGGCATCACCATGGACTGGGCAGCAGGCGGCGGGAGCAGTTCAGAGCCCTCTGGTTTCCTGCTAGGGAGGACAAGAACTAGGAACAGGATGACTTTCCAAACTGGCGTGAATGTGTGTGAGGTCATGGAAGCAGTCTCATACCTGTTAGCTCATGTCCAGGGGTCTGACCACATCAGGAGCCAGGATGAGGCTTCACATGTGCTCACGCTGAGGCCAGAGGTGTCTTAGTCTGAGCTGCCCGAGACCCACCCTGCTCCGCACCCAGCCGTGGTTCCGCTGCCCAGAGGAAATGCCCTCACGGGAGCCATCGAGCCCTGCAAGACCTGGGCCCCAACTCTGTCTCCCCTGCCACCACTGTCTCCACCGGCCCTCTTCTCCACCACTCCTGCACTCCTGACTTCCCCCAGCCCTGTGTGCTCTCCAGAGCACGTGTCCCTCCTAACATGTTGTGTGCTCACTATGTCTCACCCACTGTGGGCCTCCCACCCAGGTCAGTATCCAGCACACAGTAGGGCTCAGTAAGTAGAGAATGAATGACTCTTATCATCACTGCTGGGAAGAATTTTTCTGTGGCCTACAGTGATCACACACCCGGAATACATTCGCTGAGGACCTACTGTATGCTGGGCGGGTTCAAGACACCAGGCACAGCAGGGAGTAAAACAGGCAGGTCTCCATTCTCATGCAGCAGACAGCCTGGTGGGGGACACAGAGAAAAATAAGTAAAATATACACAATGTCCGGCGGTGATAAGTTCCATGGAGAAAAATAAGGTCAGGGAGGACATTTGAGCAGATACCTGGAGGTGTTTTAGAAGCAGAGGGAGAGAGTTCCTGGCTGAAAGGGCAGCCAGTGCAAAATCCCTGGCCACAGTGGGATGCACGTGGAGGGTCTTAGGTGTCCTTGTGGGTTCTTTGTCCCACCTTGAGTATGTGTGTTGTTTTTTATTTGTAAGCATTAATCTCACCTTTCTAGCTAAATAACCTGCATCACTAGTCTGTAAAATTTAGCCAATTCTGTCTCAGGTGTTGTGGGCACAATGGCGAGCTAGTTACTTGGGTTGGTAAAGAATTACCAGCATCTGAGAAGGGTTTAGGAAAGTTTAATAGGGACACTGCTATAGCCCACATCGGGCCCCACAGACAAGAGGTGCCTGCATGAGCACCAAGGGTAGGTGTGTGGGGTCTGTTATTGGGGGTTCTGTGCACACAAGGAGGAGGGGGCTGCATGATCAGTTCATGCACAGGTACCTGGTTGGTTGTGGGATCTGTCAGAGGCTTCCCTGAACAACAGGCTTTACCACTTTGATAAGGGCATTGCCTGTGTTCCTGAGGCAATGAGTTTTCATAGAGTAAACACACACTAAGAGAAGATGTTTTATATCTTGTAGAAATGCAGGTGTGCAAAGGGTCATGCAGTGGGGAGTGGGAGGTAAAGTGCCACTAGGCTCCAGGCATACACAGTCCAGGGGTGGGACCATATTCCTCTAGAGAGTGCCATCTGGCTCCACACCAGGGACTTAATGTGGAAACAGGAGAACCTGGGTTGTCAGCACGTGTCTACTGAATGACCTCCCTAAGCCCTGCTCTGTTAGGCACCAGGCAGCTGTGAAGTGAACACGAAGATCTCCGCCCTGAGGTCCTAATGAGTGAATATCTTGACATCCTCAAGCCCCTTCTTCTGCACCACTGCCCCACTCATCTGGGTCTCAGGCTCTGACCCTGACCTCAGTGGCTCGTTTGTCCCCTACCTCCAGCTCCTCTGGACATCTCTGTGCTGAGTTGGTCCAGGTCAGCGAACCCCAAACTGAGCTCTGCCCTTGCCCCATGACTTCCTCCTCCATGTGAAGTCCCCTCATGAAAGAGGCCACCACCAGTGGGATCCTTTAGTCCTGAGGCTCGGCCTTCCTCATCCCTCTGATGCCTCCCAACCCATGATCCCGCTCTGGGGAACCCCCATCATCCTCTCCTCCCCTCTTCAGCCTCGGGCTGCACACATACACCCTGTTCACAATCCTCCATGAGGCGGGTCCATGTTCACTTGAGGACACAGATTTTGACAAATGGGCAGTGCTGGGAATGAACAGCAGGACCCTGGAGCAGAGGACAGACGAGGACTCCAAATTTGCCAGTGCACAGGTTATAGTGGCGGCAAGGTGTCCATAAATGATGAGGCTGGCATCACACTGCAGCCTGGCCCTCTGTTCCCTCAGGGTGCCCTGCGTTTCCTGCCTTGGTCTGAGGGGGCGCCCCCCTCATTCTCTGTTAGAGGGATGTTCATTCATTCATTCACACTCTCATTTATAATGTACGTGGGTTCTGGCTAGATGACAGCTCATCCTTGGGGACACAGCTCAGACCTCACCTCCTCCATGAAGCTCTTCTGGATTCCAAGTCCCTCCTGCAGCCCCTCTGTCCTCCCCTGGCACCCCCAGGGCTGGGACATCACTCTGATTACCTCTCCAATCTGTGAGCTCTGTGAGAGCCCTGGGCCCAATATGGAAAGTGACTTAGAAAAATGTGCCAAAGGGGCTAAGAAAAATGCTACTAATTCTGTGTTACAGACAAGGACACTGAGGCACAGGGAGGGCAGTGTCCACCCAAGGCCACAGAGGAGGGTCTCAGTGAGCCCCTCCATGGCCCTGTTACTAGTTCTCTGTTACAGATGAGGACACTGAGGCACAGAGAGGGAGCAGGGACCTGCTATAACCTTGGCCCCAGGGCCTGTGTCCTTTATGACCAGCTCCGTGCTGCCAGCAGGGGTGTAGTCCTGGAATGGATGTTGAAAGCAGCCTGACCCCCAGGGCCCCATCAGATGCAGAGTCACTCAGCACCTACTCCACACCCCTGGGGTGAGGACCTCATTGCTGTTCCTGGAAGCTGGCTGGGCCTCCCTGTGGATTGTCCTGGGACAGGCCAGGAGAGGCTTGGGGCAGCCACAGGGCCCCTGAGGCTCGCTGTCCCCAGCTGAACAGCTCTGGTCCCCTTGACTCTCCCCGGAAGAGGCCTGATGACAAGAAGTATCAGCCGTGCAGCCAGGTGTGCTGTGGAGATGAGGAAATGGGGCACCACGCAGGTACATGCAGATGTTCAGGTATTTACTCAATAATCATTGATTCAGGCCTTGCAGGGTGGCTGGCCTGGGGCCAGGCCTGGGGGTCCAGCAGTGAGTACAACCAACCCCTTGAGCCTCCTGGGAAAGCAGCGCTCAGAGAAAGGGGCCCTCAGTGCCCCCACCCTGCTCCCCATGAACAATCACACTGAGATGAGGCTGCGGCCGTGGGTCCCACTGGAGGGTGAAGGGAGGGGGGACACCCAGAGTGGGCACCGACCATGAGCCTGGACACTGGAACCAGACGGCCTGGGCTGTGTAACCTGGGGTGGTCACCTCACCTGTCCTCTCTGTGCCTCAGTTACTTCTTCTGCAGGAATGGGTGATAACGCCTGTCCCTGCACCACAGATTTCCACGAGGAGTCAGTGAGCTTCTCTTAGGCGTGTAGGACAGTGTCTGGCCATGGGTCAGGATCCCGCTCACCTCACAATAGTCTGTCCCACTTTAAAGAGGAGAAAGCCAAGGCTGAGGGGGTTATGAGACCAGCCCGGGATCGCCCCCTCCTCATGCTCTGCTGACATCCCCTCCACCCCGCTCTCCTGTGTTCATGTCATCCTTTTGTCCCTCACATTGCTAAGAATCTCTGAGCAAATCCACGTGAATGGAGACACACCCTCTCACCACTTTGGTCTCTCTGGACCATGAGCAAGACGGGGATATCGGGCTCCCCCAGACAGTCCAGGAGGCCCAGCATGTCCATCAGTGCACGTCCACTCAGCACGGAGTCGGTGTGAGGCCCAGGGCCAGAGGGCACTGGAATAGCCCAGAATTGGGGAATGCCAGGTGCGTGGTGAAGCACACAGAGGCCCCTGGAAGACAGTGTCCAGGCAGCCAAGGTGCAGGGCGTGAGGGTGCCCAGAAGGAGCAGAGGACAGAGTCCAGCCTGGACACCACCCCCTGCTGGGCCATGAGAGGGCATGAGAATCGGGACAAGCCAGGGCCCTGCTGGGACTCCTCCTCATCCAGCAAAGAGGCGAGAAAAAGACAAGGAGACAAGTGCAGCTGACCCCACGGCGCTCCCTGTGTGCGGGTGCTGCTTCCAGTATCCTGGAGGTTCCTTAAAAGCTTGTAAAGTGGCTGCTTGTTCCAGCCCTGTGTGGGCAGAATTGAGGCAGGGAGGATAGTGACTCAGGACAGAGCTAGGATTCGGCCCAGTGTGTGCTGGGCCCCTCGCTGAGAGCATCCTCTGGGCATCATGGACTCAGGAATTACCCCGACCCCCCCTCTTAAGGCTCCTGGCATGTTAGCAGGGAAGGTCCCAGGGCCCACACCCTCTCAGGGGATCCCAACATGTGGGATCACCACGGTCCTGGGAAAGGAGAGAGTGTGGGCTGGACGTCAGGTCTGCATTAGACCCCAGTGCTGCCCCTACCGCCGCGTGGCCTGGAGGCTTTCCCCTACCTCTCTGTGCCTGGCTTTCCAGCACTGACTCAGAGGACTGCTGTGCTTGGCACACAGTAGGCCCCCAGTCAGAGGAAAAAGCCAGCCCTCCCCCAAGAATCTCTCCTCTTACAGGCCCAAAGCTAAGCTAGGTGCTGCATGTCACCAGAGCTGACCCTTGACAAGCAGGGCAAGTGCAGTCCAGAAGCTCCTCCCTCCTGCCTGAGGCCCTTCCCTCCTCAGCGACAGTGGCTCGGAGCAGGCCTCGGCATCCCAGAAGTCTGAACTGAGCCTTGTGACCTGGGGAAGTCCCTGTTCCACACAACATGGTTTCCAGGTCCTTCCAACAAGGCACACAAGCACCTGCTCAGTGTTTTAGCTGCAAGGTCCTCCCTTTGCAAATTGCCCCATCACAACCGGGCCAGAAGATGTAAGCTCCAGGCCACGTGACTATCAGACACATGACTTCAGGGAAACATCCCTGCCCACACTGTACTCCTGAGAGCCCAACTCCTAGAAGAGGGGATGGTGACCCACAGCTCTGCAGTTTTATCAGAACACAGCCCCCACCCACCCACTACTGGAAACACGTGTGAGAAGTGATGATTCCCGAGTGCCTGGAGCCCCGTCATCCAGAAAGCAGAGGTCAGGGTAACAGACAGACGAGGAGAAAGTACTTTCAGACCATATATCTGATAAGGGGTTGACACCCAAAACATATAAGGAACTCTCACAGTTCAACAGCAGAAACAAGCAATCTGAGTCAAAAAGGGGGCAGAGGAACTGAATACATCTTTCTAAAGAAAACACACACATGTCCAACAGGTACGTGAAAAGGCGCTCAACATCACTCATCATCAAGGAGATGCAAATCAAAACCACAGTGCGATATCCCCTCCCACCTGTCAGGATGGCTGTCATCAAAACACAAGAGATGACGAGTGCTGGCGGGGGTGTGGGGAAAAGGGAAACTCACGCGCTGTTGGTGGGAATGTAAACTGGTGCCATCACTGTGGAAACCAGTATGGAGTTCCCTCAAAAATTCAAAAATAGAACTCCCGTATGATCCAGCAATTCCACTTCTGGGAATATAGCCAAAGGAGATGTAATCACTATTTTAAGGAGAGAATAGTGCCCTCATGTTCACTGCAGCATTATTTACAATAACCAAGATATGGAAACAACCTGTGTCCATCGACAGACGAATGGATGAAGAAAATGTGATATATATACAGAGGGAGAGGCTTCAATGTTCCGATTTCACACATGAGAAAACTGAAGCTCATTTGCTTTGAATAATTGAGCAAGTGATGGTGGAAGCTTTGAACCCCAGTTTTCTGATTTCAAAGATACACCTCAACCCTGAGTTTCAGAAGGTAGGGGTACAGGCTCTGGGGGCCCTCCACCTTCCACACTTGTAGTCATGCTCCGGGGCCGCCATCCCAGAGGTGGCTGCGTAAACACATTGAATCCGCTTATTCTGCACCTGCTCAGCCCTTGGTTGCCACTCTGTTGTCACTGCCTGATACCAGCTGAGGTTTTATAGGTAAATCATCACCAGCTACCCGCCCACCCCCACCCCCCCCCCCCCGACATGTGGGGCAGGCCCCTCCTAGCCTGGTCATTCTAAATCTTTAGCTCACACATCAGCACAACTGCTTCAAAAGAGCCTCACTTCCTGTGTGGAGGTGTTGACAAGGGGAAGGGAAGGGAGTTGGCGGTGGTCTCTTACTCTGAAGGTGACACATGAAAGGGATATGTTTATGTCCATAATGGGACTCAATTTGAAGCTAAGAACGTGGTCCCAGAGAGGAGTAAAAGCTGAGAGGCTACAAAGCTGCTGAGAAAGGGGCTTGACTATTGGATTGAAAATGTGTAATTTAATTTAAAATATCATCCCCCTGGATGACAACAATTTGCCCCCAAGGTGAGAATTGGCCCCCTGACCCCTGGGCACCCCTCACTTCCAGAATGTAATCATCCGAGCATGGGGGGCTTTAACCTGGGGGGCTGTTCCCTCAGTCACAGGTGCACCTGCTCACATGTGCGCCCATGGACTGCAGTGCCCACATGTCAAGGCGCCTCTCACACCTGGCCAAGGAGGCCCAGGTCATAAGAAAGGAACTACAGTCTGTGGTGTCACACATGAGTCCCTGCAGGGGTGAGTGTTGTAGAGAGAAGAGCCCACCCCTCCGCTCCCCACCCTCTCCTCCAGGTGGAGTGCTGGACGGAGCAGGACTCCTGAGCCCCTAGGCTTAGCAAGCATCCTGGCTAAGGGTGGGGAGGCTGTCCACTCTGAAGTCATAGGTCAGATGGTAGGTTGGAGACCCACCCCCACAGCTCACCAGCGAGCCCCTCTAGTCTGTTTTCTCCTCTGTAAACTGGGACCAATCACCCTCACCCTCAGACGTGGGGGCACCCTGTGTAAATGACAACACAAAGCCCTGGGCTGTTCCAAGTGCCCTGGGGTGTCCAGCCCCGAGGCCGGGCAGGTGGGAGAAGAGAGGTGTGGGTTAGCAGGTGTGACAGCAGAGCTGAGACCCGGCTGAGTGTGTGCGCACTAATATCCAGGAACTGGGAGCTGCCACTAGCAAATCTGTTCCCTGAGGCCATGTTTACTCTCCCTTGTCAGTTACAATCCTTTATTTGAACAGAGGTCTCTGGAGTCTATTAGCCACATCATTGCCTGTCACCACACTGTTGCAGTTCTAGGGTCTCCATTTAGCCAACTTGAAAGAATAGTTTTGTTTTTGTCTTTGTTTTTGTTTTTGTTTTTTTAAACCAGTGACAGAAAACCAAAGTGGCTTAAAGAAGCAAACCGGGCAGGAGAGAATGACTTACTTAACGGAGACATCCACAGGGAGACAGCTTCAGGCAGGGCTTTATCTGGTGCTCAGTGACATCAGCAGAAGTCATCCTTCCCCACCTCTGGGCTCTGGCACTGGTGCCATCTTCACACGGCTCTGCCTTTATGAGAGCAAGACAGCCAGCAACTGCCACAGGCTGACACCACCACCCCTCAACTCCCAAGTGAAATAGAACTTCTCTTCCCCCAGGATTCCAGCACCAAGGCCTGACCTCTGTGGAGCCTGATTGGGCTGGTGCCCAGCCCTAAGCCAATCCCAGTGGCCAGGGAGGATGGAAAATGCTGATTGGCCAGATCGAGGCCATGTGACCATCCTCTCCAGGAAAAAACGGGCTGTTCGCCCGCCCGTTTCCACAGTGGAAGAGTGTGATGTCTCCCAGAGGATCCTGCTATTAGCCCAATCTGCAGTTAGCATGATGAGCTGGGATGAATCCCTCTGCTTGGTGACAAGTGACAGGTCACTTAGTGGTTCCTTGCTCCAGAGAGGGAGGCATGTCCACTCAGGATTGAGGCTTCAGGTCCAGAATAGAGCAGAAAAGCCTCCAGTCTCCCAAAAGTTGGGAATGTGAGCAGTGACACTGGAAAGGCACTCCTCTCTGCGGCCCTTGGCTTTCTTCTTGTCACAGTGGCGAGTGCAGTGCTGCCCCTCACAGCCCACCTCCCTGCTGGGAGGCCTTTGCAACAGGTGGAGAGTGCTTGGAAAAGCCCACTTATTCTGAGGAACTGCCGTTGTTCCTGGTGATGCTATTATTTTCATGTCAGTTGTGAGGTGGGCCCTGAGGGGTCCCTGAACTGGGGGGACAGACACCCACAGAAACTGGACCCAGTACTACTGTTCATTCAATGATGATTTGCTGAGTACCTACTGTGTGCCGGGTTCCCAGGGTAGAGCAGTGATGCCGACAGCACAGGGTCCTGCCCTCCTGGGGTGGTAGACACCACAGGGGTACAGATGTGAGCAGCATGTGGAATTCTGGGGATCCCCAGGTAGGGGAGGCAGGCCTTGCTGAGGGTCACAATCTCATCTTTTCCGTCTCTGAAACCGTAGTGCTGGGACCTCTGATCCCCTGCCAAACACACCTATCTCCCAGCTTGTTCTTAGGACTATTTCATCAAAAGCAAGGAGTGAGCATGTTCAGGGAAGAGCTATGAAATGCATCTCCTTGGGGAAATTCTTTGCGGTTACAAGATCAAGTGTATGTACGTACACCTTGCTGTACTATGGGGTCGTGAAAAAGGAACCCTTCCCACTTCTGCAACAGTCTTCTATGTCCCACTTTCCCACTCATCTCTCAGCAACAACGATGACAAGTTAAGTCAGGGAATGACTCATTGCCGGTCTCAGAGTTCTGTGAAATTTTACTGCCAGTCTCCACCCTCTAGGACTGACTCCTTGTTACTGTTTCAAAATTAAACTTGTGGAGCTGGCAAGGGATGGGAGGCAGATACTGAAGGGGATGCACACTTGGCAGGATCTCCCAGCTCTGACTTTACCCTGGAATCCCCTTCACCTAAACCCACCAGGATTTGGGGAACTTTTACTTTCAACCCGGACCTCCACCCAGCTACCAAAACTGAGATGGGAGCAATGGTTGCTTCTTCTTGAGAGGTTCCCCCCAGCTACCACCCTGATACCCCCTTGCTACTGCCCAGGGGGAGAACATTTTCCTGGGACTCCTTGGATCCTAAACCCGGAGGAAATAGGGGGCACTGAGAACAATGAGAGTCTTGCTGTAAAACCGGGAAGGTCCTCACCTGGCGCAGAGATCAGATGAGCCAGGGTGCTCCGCTGGTCGTCCAGTGTTGCAAATCTACAGTCTCTTGCCTTTTTAACATCCCGCTTCTCTTTCAGGTGCCCCCATCACCCCACTTTGGCTTCAGGGTTGCAAAAGCAAGGAGCAATTTTTCAAAAGCACACTCAGACGCACACCAGAGGCGACTAGGGAGCGTCAGAAAGGCGCAGGAGGGAAGCAGGGGGCAGGAGGAGGCAGCGGGCAGGGAGCCACGGGAGTGGGAAGCAGGCAGGTCCCCTCGCAAATCCCCCTCCTGCCTCACGTCGCATCGCTGGTCTGGCCGGGGACCGAGGAGCCAGGGGGCAGGTGGAGGATGGAGCTGGCGCTGGGCAGCGGGCTCGGCCGGAGAGCGGAGGAGGTCGGGGGTTGGAAGAGAAACGCAGAGCGAGGGAGGCGGCTGGAGGAGGACGATCCCTCCGCGGGATCGGGCGGCGGTGCAGACGCCCTGGTCGGGCTCTGTGGAGCTCTGCTAGTTTTCAACCCGCTCTCACAGACTCCAGCCCCTCGGGAGCTCCCCAGGTGACTGTGAGCTTGGGCTGGGGACAAAAAGACCTGACCGTTTCAGCACGGCCACCCGGCCAAAGGGAACAAGAAAAGCAAAGCCTTTCTCCCATTCTGTTTTTCTTTTACTTTTGTGCAGCCCTGCTCGGTGGGAGGGAAGGGGTTAGGCTGAGCAACCCCGGAGGAGAAGGCGTAGAGTCCGGGCGGGGGCCCGGGGACCCGCGGGAGGGCGGTGCGGACGGGGCTCTGAAGGCGCGCGCCGGGCGGAGGCGGCGGCGGGGACGGGGCGGCGCGCGGGGCCGGGGCCGGGGCCGGGGCCGGGGCCGCGCCGTCTGCTGTCGCTGCGCTTCGCCGTCTCGGGCTCGGTCTCCACAACCGCCTCCCCGGGCGCGGTGGCGGCGGTGGCGCTGCGGCTTGGATCTTGAGCCCGCACACACCTCGGTGGTGGCCCGCGTCCCCACTCACACGGTCGGTCAGCGGCCCCCGCGCCGTGGCTTTCGGGGAAGGAGCTGCTGCGAGCGGCTGCGGCGCTGAGCTCAGCGCGCCCGGGGAGGCCGGGGGAGCCGCGCCGGCCGGAGAGGCCCCTCGGCCGGAGCCCGCGCCCCCTCGCGGGTCCCGGGGTGTAAGGAGCACATGGGAGAGAGAGATATTTATAGACAGACAGACAGACATATTAATTCATTCATTCATTTTTAGCTTGCACAGAGGGCATTTTCTTGGGGTGATTTTTTTTTTAAATTTCACATGTGTGCTGTTCAGCAGCAAGGCAACCCGAGGCAGATGCCCCGGCCGGTGGCTGAGCTCCCGTATATGGGTGGGTGTGGAGGGGGCAGGGGGGAGCTGGCGGAAGAGGGAGCCTGTGAGGGCTGGTGTGGGAGCCCCCTCAAAAATTTAAAATACACTTCAATTTTCTTTTATCAGAATTATCTCTCATTCTTGTTATTTTTGTATATACACATAAATATTAAATACATATGTATATACATACACACATCCATATATATAATTAATATTAAAGACATTATTTTTGGCATCACAATTTCCAGAACCATTCAAAGTTATCTTCTGATTGATGTATATCTTTGTAATAGTGTTTATTATTTCATTAACTATAGGAATTGACTAAAGGATTACTAGTAATATATTATTGAAGGAAAAAAATATTCCATTTTCATTCATCATAATGTTCCATGGTTTGGACAAGACAAATTCAGCAACAACTCTTACTGTAGGCATGTAGGCAAGTATGAATCGATTGCAGTTGATTTATCTTCTTGATTATTACTTGTTTCCAAAATTTCCTTCAGCATTTCCAGGAACATTTTGGAATCCCGTCTTTACCTTATAATTTAAAATAATAGATCATTAGCAAAAGTCCAACGCCCAGCGGTATGCGAAAGGAGTCTTCGTAGCCTGTCTTTTCAGTATGTTTTCTGACACGGATTCCAGCTGATGGCCTTGTCACATTGACTGAAACATTGCCATCTCTGCAGTGTGAGATCACAAAAGTTGACTGAGGAATGAGTGATCACTGAAGACCCTCTTCCACTTATGACACTGACAGTGTTTCCTGCAGTGAGAATCCCCCAATGTCCTGCAAGTGTCACTGTGTGAGGAATAGAAACCCAACGTGTAATTGACTGAATTGATTCTCCACTAAGAATTATTTTGTGCAAGCTAAGAGCTTTCTTCTCCAAATAAAATAATGCTTTTCCTTCTTTTGTGTTTTAGAGATTATTCCTATTTATCATTATCTTGTGTGCACCCAGGGCTGGAGCTTGGATGGAGGCTCACCCAGAGTCGTTATAGACCTGTCTGCTCAGCAATGAGAATATGTTCTTATGATCAATGAGAGCTTTTTTACATTGGTTGTGAACATTAAGTTTCTCTATCATGTGAGTTCTTTGGTATGCATAAAGATTGGCTCTCTGGCTACTGCTTTTCTTACATCTGTTACATTTATATGGTTTCTCCAGGGAGGGCTGGACTTGCGTATTTCAGGGCAGTTATGCTCTGCTCAGTCCCCAGTTGTTCATGGTCTGTTCATTGTCTCTTGAGGGCAGCCCTCATTGAGAAGAATGAAATGTTGTGGGCCTATTTCAAAATAGTTGCTTTCTGTTTCCCCTGCTGGAAGTGAGGCACATTGTCTCCAACTGTCAATGTGAAAACCTGGTAGGAATCCTGAACAAAAGTTGGGGGGCCTCCTGGAACTGCGGCCCCTGCCGTTTTTAACTCTCAGACTGGAGCACTGAGCCTCCAGCAGTTTGTCAGCTACGGTTCGGGTTTCCTGCCTGGGGTCCATGGAGGTTTCTGCTTGTGCATTTCTTCTCTGGTCAGTGGATGTCTTTGTGTCCATCTGTCTGTCTCTCCAGTTTGGGGGTGGCAATGGGACCTGTAACCTCAGTTCTCTGAGGCTTCCAACAGGAGTCATTGATTTTGTTTGTTTACTTAGTTTTTCATTTGTTGTTAGATAGAGTTAAAACTTCTAAATTTTTACATCCTGAATGAGAATGAAGTCTGAATTGTCCTTTTTTATTTTACTTCCCTGAAAGTTTTGCTTTTTAAAATTGTTATTAATAAAATAATCATTCTTCATTTCATTCTTAATTCCTAATTATGTTTACATGTTTATTAAAATTTACTTTATTTTAAATGATTCAAACCTAATTCACTTGTGTTTATCTTTATTTTCTTTTAACTTACAAAGTTGAAAGTTTAATTATTGCATTTTTGAACACTTTGACGCTCTATTAATTTGTTCAAACCCAAGTTTCAATTGCATAATTGTGTTTCTGTTTAAGGGAACTATGCCCTTGGAGTTTTGACAGGCATTACATTGAATATACATATCGCTCTGAGTAGTAGAAATATTTCTTAACAATAATAGTTCTTCCAACCAATGAACCTGAGATGTCTTTCAATTTATTTGCATATTCTCCAATTTCTTTCATCAGGGTCATACTTTTCTGTCTCTGGTGGTAGGGACTATGGGAACGGAGTGGAGAATGGAGGAGGGACCACCCAGGCATCTGCTGAAGCCACTATTGATTTGGGGAAACACCCTTTTCCCTCACCTGCACCAGCTTAGACTTCCTGCTGCACTGAAGTTATGTGGAGAAGAAGAAAAGCAACATCAGAGAAGTCACGACCCCTCAGCCAGAATTAGCGAAAGTCCCTAGGGGTGCACAGCAGGGCTCCGGGCCCATGTCTGGGTAAGACTCTGGAAAAGGGATTCTCAATCTGGTGGAACCCCTTAACTGGAATTCCTGGTCTGGAAGGTGCCACCTGGGTAGTGATCACGGGCTTAGTGGGACATGGAACCCATTCTGGATTTCTGTAGTTCAGTTTCAGCTTCTGCTCTTTCTGGTTTCTGAGGCTTCCATCTGCTGACTGAGGTCTGCTTCGTGTCTTTTGCTTAGAGATCAAAATGGGTGACATCATTTCTGTTTCATCACAGTCCCTTGGGAAGAATGTTGATTGCTTGGTTCAACACGAGGTACAGACCCATGACTAGGGGAAAGGTGGTATTTTACTGTAATACCGCATGCCGTATGTATGCCCTTCAGTGTGTAAGAAAAAAATTGGAAGTATGTTTTCAGTAAATAAAGGTGTGAGGAATGGAAATGATTTTTGTTAAAAGGAAAAAGAAAAAAGATGATTTTCTCCTTGAGTTCGTTGTTTCTGAACAGAAAAAAATAAGGGACAAAACAATATGGATACAGAAAGTTGAAGGAGGTTTGTGGAAAAGACACACTGAGAAAACAATTTTGTACATGGTCGGGATTTTCTAAGAAAATCTAAGGCTTGACTAAATGTAATTAGGTAAACGGATTTTGTTAAGAGTAGACAGATGCAAGGTTGCATTTGTTTTTACTCTCTGTTAGTGAAAGAAAGATTTCTTAAACTGTTGAGTGGCTTCTGATAACAGAGTATGTGGATTTCTTTGTCTTTAGGCAATCTGTTCCCTAGCTGCTCTTGAAATATTTTATTGTCATTCTGGTTAAACAAATAAGAATTGTTTTGCAATGATCTACGATCTTATCTGACCAAATATTTTAAAACTCTGACAAACTTCCCAATTATCAAATATTAACTAACTTTCTTTGACCTCCACCTAACTTTGGAATGCTTCAAAGAGCCCCTGGAGCATCCCCAAAAGAGATCCCAAACTGATTGCATTCATTTGATAGGTTAAATTACATAGGAAGCATTATTGAATGAGTGATGACAAAATATCTTACATTATATGGTACCTGTGAATGTTATTAGCATAAAGAGTCTAGAAGTTATATGGAATACCTAAAATTTGGTATGTCCTGATAAAATATTATCAATCATAATTCCAGTTATTGTCTTAAAATGTATGTCACAGCATTAACCAAGTTTCTTTATCAGCTGCATTGTAATCAGGTCTGTAACCATGCCTTCCTGAGCCTTCTGTCACTCATAGACAGTTAGGCTTTTACTCTGATGCCCTTGCAAAATGCCTCCTTTCCGAAAGGTTTATGGAAAGCACTTTTTGATAAGTACAGGTTTCTGATTTTCAGATCACACCACTGGGCTGGGTAAGAAATTAAAGAAATCTAATGGAATTTTTTATTTCATAAAACTGTTAACGAAATATTAGTTACATGAAATGGAGTAAACTGATGAATATAGTTCCAATTTTTGGTTTTATCTGAACTATTCCTGGCTTTTAATCTTTATTTTCCAGATATGAGGTAATCTTCCCCTGAAGCTAGTTATGGCTTACAGGAACTTGGTAAATTACACCTTTGTGAACAGAATTGAAGCATTTATCTTTTCCTTCTACCTGAGACCTCCAGGAAACTCTTAGGTTCCTAGCAACCTTTCCAAGTGAATGAGGAAGGCCACTTCATGGCAGCTGCAGGAACCTCAAGGTATTTTGGAGCTCAGGAAGAGAAAAATCCACCTGGGCCTGCAGGTACTGCAGGTGAGGGCTGGTGGCATGGCTTTCCTGACCTTGGGAGGCCTTTAAAGGTTTAACTTGAGGTCCCTTATAAAAAGTTCCAGCAAGATCAAATTTAAAATAGCCTCTTAAAATATTCTTTTTTACAGAGTGGTGGATCTTCACATAGATATTCTTTGCACTGAACGGTTTGTCAGGAAGCCTGGAAAGTAAAAGTTAAGTTTTACTGTGACTGTGTGGTGTGCATGGGGTCCAAGGGAAGTGAGGGTCTTGCAGCGAAGGCTTCTGTGGGGCAAGACACAGTCTGAAAATGTGCTGATCGGTTCACACGCTTCCCAATGTGCAACATAGTGGTGTGGTGTTTGGTGACTGTGTCATGTAGTGGGGCATAGGTTGGTTTTCTCAGACACAGGTGGTGTTGTGTAAACAGAGATACAGCACATTGTGTCTGGAAAAAACAGTGGGAGTTTTGCAGCAACCTATGTGAATGTTTACAGTGTCACTAAGAATTGTTCACCAGATCGTAACACCCCTGGCACAATCTGGGGCAACCCTAGGCGGAAAGGTAACACCATGGTCAGGACAAGAAGAGGGAGATGACGCCTGTGGCCGACCAGTGTGTACAGTGGTGAGACTGGCAGCAGGGACACAAGTCGTCCTCATCATCATTGGAAAAGTGAGAGATGAGGCCTTTCACATGCAGACACAGGTCCCAGTCAGTCACATTCTGGGCCAAGTGCAGGGACTGCTTGTTGCAGATCCAAGCTGATGGCAGGCCTTGGGTGGGTGCACTCCTCACATTTACACTTGCCGCAGTCCTCACGCCCGTAGGTGTGCAGCCCCGAGTCTTCCTTGCCAAGTGGTTTAAGCTCACCTGGCCTGAGCTCTGATCTGGGCTGCGCCTGGTTACTCCAAGGAGAAGGATGACCCAGCAGCCCCTTCTCAGAAGGGCTGCTGCTGGGGCTTGTCCTCACGCTGCTCTGGTTTGATTGTCTACTCAACTTCTTTGTCCCTAATATAGGATTGGAGAAGGTGACCCTGCACGAAGAGGCCTTGGCTAACTTCACACAAAAGCCCCGAATGATAGCCAGCAGAGTTTTACACTGTTGAGCACGGAGTTCCCCCTAGTGTGGAAGACAGCTTTTCAGAGCCAGGTGGCATTAGACATACTGCCGGCTTCTCAGGGAGAAAGCAGTGTGATTACTCCTGCCACGCACTGTGTTCACATCCCTGATGAATCTGGAAATGCCCCTTCCCTTCTTGATGACGTGAAAACCTGGATTCAGGATGTTGACGGCGCTGACACAAATGCCCCTGAAGTTCGCTCTGACGTCCCTCATTGGTTTCCAAGTTTGTTTTCAATTCCTAAAAGCTGTGCTCTATGATTTCAGGAACATTTCAGCTATTGCTTGTGCTCATCAATGTTATTCCAGGGTTTTAGATGTTTTTTAGCTTTTGATGTGCTATGTATCCTACCTTTGTCAAACTACGGTACAATCTCTAACATGACCCCTTTCTAAATGGCATGAACACGTGCATTTTTTCCATCAGAAAAAAACCCAGATGAAACCCCAGTTCATTAGGAAGCAGTTTGGGGAGAATGGCGTCCACTTCCCACTTTCCATAGATATGGAAGGAATTCGCAGTGGGGAATATTGTCATTGGCGACCATCTGGTATTTGTAACTGCTTAGGTGTTCAAGGGTTCAGATGGCGTTTTTCCTGCTCTGGCCCACCAGGGTGAGGCTGGAGAGGAGGGGTGGCTGGGTGGTCTGCCCAGCCCCCTGGTGGGGCTGTGTGCTTTTGCCCCCGACACCTCAGAAGTGGCAATTGGGTTTCTGTTTTCTGTCTCTTACTGTTCATAACTCACTGCAACTGCACACACAGGCACTCGTTTGTAGTCTCTTGTGGTTTCTTTGTGTTTTGCTGCTTGAGATGCAGGTCCTGGCCTGTGCCGGTGCTGCAGAAGGAGGCCCTGGGTCTCAGTCTGCATAGATATTAGAGACATATACCAGCCTGACTTTAAACTGCACACGTTTTTTTTCCTAGCGCTTTTCCACAGCCTCCCTTCCTGCACACCCTTTGTTCTAAGCACAAGAATATTAGAAGATTCCCAAAGCCAGAGGTCAACCATGTGCCCATAATGACATGCCCAGTGGAAGGAAGAGCTGCTTCAGCAAAAGCAAGGACAATTTTGCAACAATTTGTCACCCAGAATGTGATCTCTAAGGAAACCAGTGCCACTCCTTGAATTCAAGCACCCTTCCTTCTCTCCCTGGCAGGCCCACAGTCTTGGAGGCATTAGCCCACTGTGAGCTCCTTTGCCTGGCAAAGAAATAAAGCAGTCTTTTCTGCTTCACCCAAAACTCTGCCCTCAAGCCTCAGTTCAGTCATCGGGGTGAGGAGGCCAAGTTCAGGCATCACTTCTAAAGCACTTTGGCACTGGAAGCCCTTGCCTGTATTGACAGGCAGTGACAGTATTTAAGCATCACGTTGAGGAAGAAGAGGCTTTTCCTTATTCCTGCGTCTCGAGAAACTCCTCCCAGGCTAGATGTTGTCCCGAGGCCTTCAGTCACTGCAGCTCCTGAAAGCGCCCGTGGGCGATGGCGCAACTGAAGAGCCGTGGTCCTCAGGCGCTGAGCGTGCTTTTCACTTTCTCTCCGTGGGGGTCGTATCAACTCGGAAGGACCCTTGGTTCTGAGGGGTACAGGATATGTTCTCATTTTTCAGGGAAGAGGGAAAGTCATTTTTATCAAAGGAAAGCCAAGGTTCAGAAAAACTTAACCTGAGCAGTGAAATAATTAGTGCTTTATTGCATAAATCAAGACGTATCAATGACAAAAAATAATAAATTGTGCCTGACATTAGTCTAAGTTTTTAAATAGCATCTGAAAAACCCACTTGGGGAAGCTGAGACTGCAGATTCAGTAAGGCCTTTCAAAACTTTATTTTTCTATTCTTTTTTCTTTTCCTTTTTTTTTTTTTTTAACTAAGGCTGTTCTACAGGTTAGCTGTTCCATTTCGTTGTATCCACTTTTAAATTTGGTCTTTCCATTAGTGCTAATAAACTAGCTGTCAGTGATGAGAGCTTTCTAAAAAATTAGCAATTTAGAAGTTTTTCCAACTCAAAGGATCCATCATTGGCCATTGAAGAATAATATCTTAAGAGCCTATTTGCAGAAAGACCCAGCGGGGACTTTCCAGTCTACCGTGGGTGCAGGAGGTATCCTTGTTGACGGCAAACATGATGTAGCCCCCATGATCCAAAAGTTCATTCCCTAGAAAGTCTGAGAAAGTAAAGAACTTTGTTATATCAGTAACAAAGCAGCGAAGGTTGAGACAACAGAGGCCCCTCGTGGACTGGGACACCTTATGGCCAGCTCCCTTGAGAACTGGTGCAGACTGACCAGGAGGAGGCTTGGAGTTCCAGTCTGTTCAGCTGGTCTCCAAATTCACACTGCGCATGCCCCTCCTGAGTGGGAGAGATCAGGGAGTTTCCTCACTGGCCAACAGGCCAAGCTCTCAAGACACTGGACAGACAAAAAGAAAGTCTAATTTGACCAGCGGTTGTTCTCCTTATGACAAATGACACAGAAGACAGAGATAAAGAAAACTAGTGACAATGTCTGGTTGGGAAAAGATCCACAAACCAAGAGTAATTCACTGAATTTCAAACCAAGAACTGTTGAGCCCAAGGAGCTAACCCTACAAATATTTTCTCCTGCTAATAGAATTCTAGAAGAGGAAAATTCTTACCTTTCTCATTTCCAAAAGACTCTGCAGGCAGAGACTCAGGGGATTGACCTGGTAAGAATCTCACCTACTGCTGGCTTTTGTCAGTCGCCCCAGGCTCTCCACCTGCAGCAGCTGTGAGTGAGGTGTGCTTAGCCAGGGAAGTTGCAGCTCATCCTCACTGTGGACTGTTGGGGAGGAAGAAGTTTTGCTCTATTCTTCTTGGTTCTTCTGGCCAGTCTAAGAATTACATTGACATGAAAGAGATTAACAGGGGAAAATCAAACAAAAGTTTAATAGCATGTACACGTGGGAGAGACTCACGCCCCTGGAAGGCAGGCAGCCGAAGCCCAGCAGGAAGAGCCCTGCTGTCATTGCCAGCCCCCATGCCCATTCCTTCTCATGCTGCCCTGTGACCAGGCCCCAGGAGGGGGCCGGGCATGCACAGAAATCAGGACTTAGATCCAAACCAAATCTTGGCACCAAAGGAGGGAAGACATTGGGGCTGAGTCTTGGGGAGCTTGTAGCAGAACCCTCTCTGCTGACACACAGGGAAGCTGAAGCCTGGGGCAGGAGGGGACTGTTCCGCCACTTATGTGATGTTGGACTCTGCGAGGCCCCATTTCACTCTCACCCTATGGAAGCCCCTGTGGGAGAGGCTGAGTCCAGCTCCAACAAAACACCCTGCAGCTCTGTGGTTTGCCAGTTCTGTGGCTCCACCAGCCCAGGGAACTTGGACCACTGTTGTATGTGGAGCCTCCTTTTCCTCACCCCTAAAATGGGCCTGACACCCCAGCTCACAGGACCGGCCATGAGGGTCTCACAAAAGGTCTGCTGAATGCTGACAGCCCAGGCCTTGGTGTGTGGCCTCTCTCTTCCCAGGCCTTGACCCTGGTCCCCCTGCTCAGCCCCCAGACTCACATCCAGATCACCCTCCACACTGGGTCCAGCATCACCAGGTCGGTGATGTTTTTGCTGAGGGAGAGGATGAACCTGGGTTCTGATCTCAGGGCCCCACAGACCCTTCCGTGAAAACCCCTCACCCTCAGCTCTGGGTCCACCCCACTGTTTGCAGGTGGAGAAGTCTGGGACTCTTACTAGCCTCCTCGATCTCCACACCCCTCGCCCTACAAGAACCCTGGCTCCTAGTCAACCCCCAAGACTTGTGTCAGCAAATCACAGGGTGTTTGAACCTTGGCTACTCCCATCACCAAGTCTACCTGCATCAGCTTTTCCAGGCCTTCCTGGCAGTCACTTGGAAGGAGGATCTTAGCTAACGTGGCAGTGGGAGGCGGGGCTGGAGGAGGAAGGCCCCTCCTCCCTTGATTTGGGGGCCTCCAGCTGGGGGTAGCGCCCTCCTGTGACCCTGCAGCCCCTCCCCTGCAGGGCGCTCACCCCCTCCCGCAGCCTCTCCCGGGCTCTGGAGGCCCCGCCCCAGGGCGCTGGGCTTGGAGGCTGCTCTTGCCGGAGTGGAGGACAGAGCCATTGAGCCTGCCCCCCTCACCCGGTTCCCCAAGCCCCCCGACCTCAGACCCTGACACCTGACCCGGGCACTGGTAGCAGTGCTACGTGCCCTCCAGCATGCTCTGATTCCAGAACAATCCCAGCGCTGGCACGCACTGGGTGTGTGACTTGGGGCTGCGGCCTAGCCCCCCGGAGCCTGTTTCCTCACCTGGCAAGTATTGGACGCCCACTTACCCGCCAGGTTCTCCTGAGGTCTCAGGGCCATGTCACTTTTATCCTCACCTCCTGCTGAAGCAGAACAGAAAGCCCCGCACCCTCCTACCTTTCTCCTCATCGCCGCTCTGTGAGGCTGGCCCCACGGGGTCATCCTCCCTCCATTTCCCGGCTGAGGAGGCAGAGGCCCGCCGAGGGGCAGTGGGGTGCTTCAGGGGCCCACAGAGGAGAGGCCATAACCCCTTCTCAGCCAGAGGCCCTGGGGCAGCGTCCCTCCCCCAGCCCAGCTCCGCCATCGGTGGGAGTTGTGCCCTTCGGGCTCCCAAGCGGTGACGGGCCCCCATCTGGGTGGAGCTGTGGATGGAGGGGACATGGGCCTTGGAGGCCAGGTTGCGGCCCCTGCCTGCCCCAGGATCCCTGCAGTCTCAGCCACCCAGGCTGGAAACAAGGCCATGCTGAAGCCTTGCCCTCCCCGGGAACAGCTCAGAACACCCCCTGCACAGCAGGCTTTCTTCATGCACTCAGGAACGTGACCCCTGAGGCACCACCTCTGACTCACAAGGTCGGAGGGGACAGGACACTTTGCTTCCTCTTTCACATGAAGCTTCTGAAGTCATTCAGGAAGGATCAACTAAGCTCCCATCAGTTCCCAGACATTTCTCATGGGCCACCCGGGGCCTGGGTCGTTGCTGACTGGGGACCAGGGTGAGAATCCTGACCGTGACTGACCAGCACTGATGGTGAGTTGGGCGCAGTGTGGAGTCACAGAATGCACACATACCTGTCTCCGGTCCAGCCTCTAGGACCCAGGACTGGGCGGCAATATGCACACCTAGACCATAGGGCCCCTGCAGTGCTCATCCTTGGGATGAGAAGGGCGCCCTCCCCTCGGAGGTGCAGTGAAGACAGAATGGGCAGCAAGGACCTGGGCTCCTGAGGACAGATGGGGCTGGTCAGAGAAGAAAGTTCCCCCTACCCACCCCGTCCACCCAGGAGCCTGGAAGAAGCCACGTGCCAGCGGGAGGGACTAGAATGGGAGCCAGAGACCCGCTAGCGCTGCCATCCGAGTGCCCCCTCCTGGAGTAGCACGGACACACCACATTCCCCGGGCCTCCTGCCCCTCCACCTTTCTGTGGGCAGAACACATCCCTCGTCCTGCTGATCCAGAGAAGATGGGGATTTTTCAGACGCTTTAGTGAGAAACTGAAAACCACATCCCACCCCGTCCCCTTCCCTCCTTGACCCTCCCCCCTCCAGACCTCAGGCCTCCACGCTACCTCGATGAGCAGACCCCTGCTCCAGGAATCGGCTTTGCTACACGGATCTTCACATTTCCAGAAGCTCTTCCTAAGGGGAAGGGGAAGAAGGAAGGAGAAGTTCAGAGAAAATGTGTGCATGAGGAGTTAAAGGGCAAATCCCTTTTACTTGAGAACATGGAGTGTTCAGACTGCCTGGATGAGGGTCTCACTGGGATTCTCTGGGCAGGAAGGTGCTGTGGGGCTGGGGATGGAGCCCTGGGGTTGGTCACCTGGGGCCTCCATTTCCATTTCTACTGAGAAGATCTGTTTTCACCAGTTTGAGTTTCAGCTGGGCAGGGCTCTGTTGGTATAAAGAGAACACTAGAAATTCTCCAATTTGACTGCAGCCCCTGGGGCGTTTAAGAAAATAAATTCCTAAAGCAGTAGGAATGATGGCCTATTTCCCAAGGGGGCTTAGAGACTTGGCCCCCAACCCAGATCATGCCTGTCAAATTTGTTTCCCCCAGGAGGTGCCAGCTGCCTGGGGTTGGGGATGGCAGACAAATAAGTGACCCCACGTTGACTTTGAACTTCCTGTGGAGAGACACCCAGCCACGTAGAAACTGCCCCATGTCTCCTTCGGAGAGTGATTTGAGGCAGAGCAGAGAGGACTGCATTCAGGGAGCAAAATTTCCTGAGGACTGGAACCCTTGGGGAGGGGAACATAGCAGGCTTGGAGGTGGGAAGCTGCTGCCCTGCTTGCTCTTGCTTTAGTCCCCTCACTGTCTCAATTTGCCCTGGATGAGACACACCCCCAGAGAGCCCAGGGAGGACCTAGAAGGCACACAATACGTAAGACAGACAGCAGGATGTTGAAAATCCACAGGAATGAAGTTAGCTCAGCCCAAGGAAGGAGACAGGTAGGAAGCATCCACCCACTGAGAGCTGGGAGTCAAGGTCAGCACGGCCCCGGCAGGATGGACCTGGGACTGTGCAGGGGCCTGGATCGCAGACTTCCATCCAGAAAGCAGGCAGAGGAGAAGAGGCCATTCCCGAGATTCCAGAGACAGGCTCCACTGGATGGTCCATCCCATACCCTGGCCGCCTTGACCCAGTGCTCCACCACCCAGGCTTGCTCCTGGGCCACCACACTCAGTCCTTGTGGTAGGGGTGATGATGCAGTTGGCCACACTGTTCAGCTGAGTGATAGTGGCATGGATGGTGGTGCCATGTGCTCATTGCCAGGGCTGTTTTTCTGGGACTGGGTGAATCCCAGACATTGAGAGGGAACCACTTTCTTCAACACCTCCCGGAGCAGAGGGAACATCACATGATCAGCGATACCTCATCTCTGCATCCCAGGTGGGGGTCACCAGAGTGGGAGTCCAGGAAGTAGAGGACATGGCTGAAGCCTGGGTTTTTCTCTGTGCTGAGGGCACCAGCACCACACCGATTGTGGGACTCAGTACCCACAGGACCCAGCATTGATGGGTAAAGGAGAGGGGAATTTCCACAAGCCCAACCTCACTAACTCCAGGCTCCAGAGGGCAGCTCCACTCTGCTCAACCCCAGGGGGCATCTTCCACCATCCTGATCACATTCTGGTCTGACTCCCCAGATGCATGCTCCCCAGTGGCAGCTACACTCAGGCTGTTTGTTTCTCTCCCTGTGTTTAAGTGCACATCAGATATGTGATAAGTGCTAGGGCAGCTGAACCTCTGGGCATATTTCTGGGTGACCCTTGGACCTGGTTGCACAGGGTGACCTCCCCCCCCCCCCCCGCAACCAATGGGCCAGGCCCCACCCGCTCTTCTTTCTGTTCTACCTATTTAATCTACACATACACTCTGTGCGGAACATCCTGTTATCCTCCACCTCTGAAGGTGGACAGAGAAGGCTTGGGTTTGAGAAAGTTGCCCCGGTCACACGGTTGATTAGCGGTGGAGCTGCGGTCTTGGATTCTGGTCCCAGAAGTCTGGATCCTGGAAAGGATGGGGTGGGACAGCTTATTTCAAAGGGAAGCCCTGCTCCAGCACCCCCATGAGAGCCCACCCACCAGCACATCCAGGAGAGTCAGCAGTTCTGCCGCCAGCCTTGTGGGGAGGCTGTGAGTTCAGACTGCTCCTTACTTGTCCCCTTCCTCCTGGTCATGTATCAGGGGCAGAGGGGCCCTGGGGCTGGAGCTGGCTCTGTCTCCAGTTTTGAGGCTGGAGATGGAATGCTGAGTGGACGGGCCCCGTTGCTCCGCCTCAGAGTGCGCCCCCACTGGGGCAGATGCTGCTTGTGCCACTACTGGAGCAGCTGGTGGCGGTGACGCTGGCTGCGGCGCCAGGGGTGCTGGTAAAAACAGAGAGGGGTTGTCTCCAGGCCCTAAGTTGACCCTTCCTCTGGCTCTCCAGCAAATTTTCAGGTGTGGGGTTGGCACAAGAGGAGGGTAAAGAGAAAGGTTCACCCACAGAACTGACTTTCCCTGTGTCTTCCCCCAAAAGAAAGCTCTGCTGCCTTCAAAAGGGACACACAGCCTCTGAACCCCAACTCAGACAGCTCCCCCTGCCTGCAGGCCTCCTACCCTCTGGCCCTGCCTCAGTGGGTGCTAGAAGGTTCACGATGACCCGGAAAAGGTGGGGCAGGTGCATCATGTTGGAGGGAACTGTATCTTGTAGCGTGTGGCTTGTGGAGTGTAGGCCAACTGTGCAGGGCTGCCAGGTGAGCTGCAGGTACTGATGCCGCTAGGGTCCCAAGGTACTGGAAAGGGCATGGGAGGTTTCTGCATGAACTAGAGTCAGAGGCCTGGCCTTTCATCCATGCTGAGCTCTCACACTCCCTTCTTTGGCTCTTGGACCCAGGTGGTGGCCTCAGCCCACTTCCACCCCTGTGACAGCCGTCCTTGTAGCGGGAGGGCTGGTCATGCAGTAGGCCTGACAGGGACCCGCTGTGAGTGTGGTCCTACCGACACCCTTCTCTCCAAGGCCATGGGCACAGCCTACCCCATCCTCCACGCACAGGAGCTTCAGGACTGGGCTGAAGGCACTTTTGTGAGTGGGTTGCTCCCCACTCCTCCTGCTCTGGCCCCCAGCTATGGAGGTCATGGAGGTGCATGTAGAGAGAGCAGGTGAGGGAGATGGGGCTGTTGGGGGGATGGGTCTCTCAGGGATCAGCTCAGTCCAACAGTCCTCTGAATCCCAGGGAGGCTGGGACCCCACCCACAGCGCTTTGTGACTCATTTTCTTCTTCAGGGGAATTAATAGATGTGTGAGCTCCAGGTTCTGTCCGTCTTTCCCCAGTACAGCCCCCGAACCTACTTTGTTCTGAGGAGACAGCAGCCCCTGTTGTGGATCCAAAGACCACCTACAGCTTTAGTTTGTCCTGTGATTCATCTGTGCGGGTGAATATGGGAGGTGCACCACGTCTAGAAGAGGCTGTGAGGGCATCATGGTTAAAGTGCTGTGGCATGTTCTTTTGCAAATGCAGAAAGGCCACAGGCCGGGGAAGGATGAGGCTGAGAGTATTTTCACTGGGGAGAGAGAAGGATGAATGTGAAGACACACAGCACGCCCAGTAGCCCTTTCTGCAGAGCCAGCCGCCAGGTGAGCATGTACCATGACTTCCTCCCATAACCCTGTGAGGTCCATGCCTATACAACCCTGTCTTTGAGAAGAGCAAAGTGAAGCTCAGAGAGGTGTGGGAACTTCCAAAGGTAAACAGATTAAGGTGGGATTGTCACCACCATGCTGTGCTGGGACAGGCACTCACCTGTCACACTGCTCATGCAGGACCTGCTGGGAGCAGGGAAGGCCTGATGGGAGCACAGGAACACTGTGATGGAGGTGGCGTTTCTACCTGGGAGAGCTGGTACTGGGGACTCTGTGATTCTTTTTTGTGCTTGCTTTGAGCGTCAGCATGAAACTGTCCCATCTGGGAACAGGGCTGTCCCCTTTCCACACAGATGCACAAGGAGAAACATGTTCACACGGGTATCACCATAAGCCACCAGAAGGATCAGGATCTGGAGCTCAGACCAGATAATCCCAGCACCACAGCAACTGGTACAAGAAGAGGACCTGATTGCCCGCCTGAAAAATTTCTAGCTTTAAAAGTATGTTTAATTAGGGGGAGTGATAAATAATTGCTCCCTTCAAAATATTCTGTTATCTGAAGAACAATAGCACCTCTGCATTATAAGAACAACATTTCAGTTAGCCATCAATAACCATCAATACAGGTATGAGAAAACAGGGTGTTAGGAATTACAAAAGGGTCTCAAGATGATGCAGGTCAGGACTGAGAACTGTCCAAAGCATGGGCTGCATGACATTCCTTCTAAGCTACCTGAGGCTTGGTCTGCTCCTGACATGGAACAGACGGTTCTGAGAAAGCCACGCTCCTCAGAGGACCCCAGGGAGTTGAGAGATTTGGGTTTGGATTCCAGACCAACCCTGATCATCTCTAAATATGGGATTTGAGACTCTTCTGCATCTGATCCAGGCGTGGTTCCAAGGAGTGAGGCATGATCCAGGCAAGAGAGCAGACACGGCTGGATCAGAGCATCACCAGTGACATTAACAAAGAGACCAGGGCACTGAGATTCCCAGTGATTTAGCGTCATGGCTGGGACGGGTCATGTGTTCTCCGGTGAGTTCTGAACATCCAGCACTGCTCCCAAGGATCTGCAGGGGGCGCGCGAAGCCAACAGGGCTTAGGTGGTGGGGCGCATGCGCATTCCGCGACAGCCGTGGTCGGCGTCCTCCCTGAGGGCGACGCTCCTTTTCCTCGGGGCGGAGCGGGCGGCGCCACGGCGGCTTCGGGACCGCGGGGCCCTCGTTCCTGCAGGAGGAGGACGCTCCTCGCTCGCTGTCTGAGGTGATGCCGGTTTCCCCGCATGCTAAGCCAGCTTCACACCGGGGTGTGTGTGGACCTGGCCGAGCTGGGTTCCCAGTCCAGGAGGGAGGGGACGGGCGCGCCGGCGGACCCGCTTCGGCCGTTGTCCTCAGCTGCTGGGACGGGGTGAGGGTTCGCGCCCCTCGTTCTCACTGCCTGGGCCCCCCTTCCCCGTGTGGTCGGAGGTAAACACCACAGGTCACTGGCGGGGACTCGGGAGTAACGTGAAGGGGGCTGAGAAGTTACTGACACAGGGAAAGAGGTGTATGAAAACACATTATATTGACTTTTCTATTTTAAGTGTGTCAAAGTCAGAGTTTATTATGCTTTTAATTTCCTGCCTTTAAAGGAATACAACTACTTATTTTGTACTTAAAATATTTTATATTTAAAATGTGCTTCTTAGCTTATCTCATTTTCAAGGCAAAATACTGCCACGATCGACATTTTCTCATAATGAGAAGGAAAAGCCAGGCTGGACTAACAAGATAACCCTTAAATCTAAGTGTAATAAGTGTCAGTTTACTGATCTAAGTACTGCTGGGCTAACTCATAAGTCTGAAGTTTAGTAAGTGTTGGTTTACTGGGCTAACAAGTTAACGCATAAGTCCTAGCCCAACAAGTGCCAGTAACTGGGTTCTGGCCAGCAGAAGTCCCACTGAGACGGAATGAATTACTCAAGACTCTGTGGAAAAAGTCAAGAGAGGGAGAGGGAGTCGGGAGCCAACTCCACGAGCCTCTCAAATGCCCCCACATTTATTGTGTACAATCAAAGGAAAAATCACTAACAGTTGTGTGATGGAATGCAGGAATTTAAGGAAAGACAGGGTGGGATTGAGATTGTAGAAATCACAGTGAGTACAAAGGCTTTGTTTATCTTCGGGGAAGTCATGGGAAGAGGGGAACAAGATATATCCCTATAGATATGTTAGAAAAGACCACCAGCCCAGCCAGCTCCTTGTTTTGGGCAAAGAAGACTATCTAACAGCAGAGACACCCAGGGTTTATAGCTGAGGGCCTGGGTGGTTGCTTTGCAATGAGCAGAGTTCTATCTAAAACCTCAACTATGCAAGCAAGGCATTGTCTCTGCTTTTTATGGCCAGGAGACTGGCGTGCGGATGCACAGGTGCCTGGTTGCAAGGCAGTCAACTAAGCACATTTGCTCTTCTTTAAGGAGACGAATGGCTGGGGTCTGTTACAATTTGTTAACCCAATCATGGGCTCCCAAAAGTAGCATGATCTGTTCCTAATAGATAAATTCCAGTGTACTGATTCCCTGCTTTTGCTGTTCACACCTTACTGGCTATAGCCCCATGCTTGCAATTAACTCTACAAAACCTAATGCACAAGGTTTGGAGGTGCTCAGAGCTTCAGAGCAGAAGCCCCTCTGAGCCCGCCAGTGTAATAAATCTGAGTATTCCAACCCTCCGAGTGGTGCTTGTCTCTTGTGATGCTGACTTTGTCCACACGTCTGGTAATGGACATCTGAGGTGTGTAGTTATTAGAGAATCTGCACCTGCTAGCCCCAAGATCTGCGTGAATCCTCTTCAGTCATGTGCAGGGCTGGGCATCTGAATTCTCTGTGATTGAAGTGAGTAATAGACATTGACAATTAATTCACTGATTTCTATACAGAACACTTTAAACATGACCTCAGTTTAAAAATCAATACTCCTAAGCACTTAGTAAAATGTTTCACATGAGAGGTGTTCTGTTCCATGTAGAGGTATCATTTGCCATTAGTCACAGTTCATAAGTCCTAAGTAACAGACATCCGCCTTGTGATGAGTCTAGTTTTATCTAAAAGTCTTAGAGAGAAGAGGTGAGTTATGACTTCTCAAATTCAAATTTTATAATCGGCAGTTCTCTTGATTTTGCCTTTGACCCAGTGGTTTTTGAGATTGTGTTAGTTAGTTTCCTCGTATTTGTGGAGTTTTTTAATTTTGTGCTGTAATTGATTTCTAGTTTCATTTCATGGTGCAACAAAAGATTCTTGGTATGATGTCAATCTTCTTCAATTTGTGACATAACATGTGATGTATCCTGGAGAATGTTTTGTTTTCACTTGAAAAGAGTGTGAATTATTCTGCAACTGGATGAAAAGTTCTGTGTATGTCTGTTAGGTCCATTTGTCTAAAGTGTTGTTTAGGTCCAGTGGTTGTTTATTGATTTCTGTCTCAATGTGCTATCCGCTGTTGATAATCAGATAGAGAGATGCTAACTATTGTACTGCATTAAATTTCTCCTTTCAGGTCTGTCAATGTTTGCGTCACATATTTAGACGATCTGCTATTAGATGTGTATAAATAGTTGCAATTGTTATAACTTCCTAGTGAACTGACGTGTTTATAATTACATAACACATTTTTTTGTCGCATTTTTGGCTAAACGTCACATTTGTCTGGGACAAGTATAATAGCCACTCCTGCTTTGTTTCGGTCACCATTTTCATGGAATATCTTTTACCTTCACTTTACTTTCAGCCTATGTGTGTCCTTAAATCTAAGATGAATTCTTGCAGACAGCATATAGGTGGATCTTGGCTTTTTAATCCGTTCAGCCACTATGTATCTTTTTATTAGGGAGTTTAGCCCATTTACAGCTAAAATAATGTTTGATCAAGAATGACTTACTGCTGTCATTTTTGAACTTTGTTTGTCTTGCAGTTTTTCTCTCTTTTTCTTTTTTCTTTCTTTTTCCTTTTGTGGACAGGTGTAGTATTCTTAGTGGGCAGTGTTTCTTTACCTTGCAATATTTTGGCTTATGTTATCCCAGTCTTTTCTGGCCTCCAAAACACCGGCGGTGACAGTCCCCGTGGCGCTGAGCCGCGGGCGCGTCCTGCTCTCGGCACAGATTGGACTCGCAGGCCGATGAGGGGGTGACTGTCTCCGCGCTCCCAGGATCTCGTGTGTTGGGGGAAGCCGTGTGGCCTGGCCTGGTCGAACAGCATCCGCCTGTGCCCCTCCAGCCGCGGGGACCGACCCGAGCCGATCGGACGCGGCCTGCCTCATGCCGCCGCGGGGGAAAGGGACAGGGTGTCCCGCGCCCGGGCCGCCGGCGGCTAGGTGGTCCGGCCCTCGTCTGCGTCCCTTGGACGACTGCTCCTGAGGCGAGGAGCGGCCCGGGCCCAGTGCGGTGAGGCCGGGGATTGGCGCGCTGGGGTTCCCGGTCGGTCGTCGGAGGCGCCTCCTTGGATGAAATGTTTTCTGAGTCCCGATGGATCCGGAGACGTGGCTGGGCCGGCCCCTGTTGGCGCGGGAGGCCAGGGAGGGCGCCCCCCGGCCCGTAAGCCTGCCCGCGTGGGTTCCGGTGGCATTTGAGGGACCGAGACTTCATCCGGACTCGGGGACCGGCACGGGGGCGTCCTGCGAGGGATGTGGGGGAGGCAGGCTTTCCCCGGCCCGGGGCCCGGGGCCCGGTGCTCGGGAGCGGCCCCTCGTGGGGGGGGCCCTCTCGTCGGAGGCGCCTCTGTGGCATCTCCCCAAGTCCCCGGCCACGCGGGCGAGAAACGGGCAGGGCGTCCCCGGCCCGATCCCGATCCCGTCTCCCTCTCGTCCCTTCCCATTCCCACTGCTCCTCCTCCTCCTCCTCCTCCTCCTCTTCCTCCTCCTCCTCCTCAACCCCTCCCCTCGCCCCTCCCCCTAAACCCTCCCTCGCCCCTCCCCCTAAACCCCTCCCCTCGCCCCTCCCCCTACCACCCCCCCCCACCCGCGCGACGGTCGATCAGATGGCCCCCGAGAGCTTCGGGTCTGCCATTAATGGGGGTAGGGTTGGGGGCAGGTGGCCGGACCGAGATCCGGGGCCCCCCCCTGCAAATCGTGGACCCGACCCGTTTCCGGGCGCTGTCATTTTTTCTGTCGTGTCGGGCATTTTGTGCCAGCAGATAGGTGGTGATACGGTCTTCCTCGGTGTCTGTCACCGATTGTTGGGTCTCCGGACGCGTGTGGGGTTCTGGGCTTTTTCTCTGCGTGAGGCCTGGCCTGGCAGCATCCGATTCTGCTTCTGACACTCGAGCCGCCCGCCCGGGCCTGCGCGCCGGTTCTCGTGTGTGCGTCCGGCTGACGTGGCCCGTGGTGCGGCCTCCGGACTCCGGTGGCCCGAGGGCGGTGGGGTGAGGTGGCGACGTGGGTCTTTTACCCCGTGTGCTCCCCGTCGCAGGCACCCGGTGGTGGCTGGCACGAGCCCACCCTCATACGCTCCGTGCCGCGTGTCAGGCATTCTCCGCCTGGGGTCGTTGGCCGCTCTCCTTGGAGAGGACCGAGGAGTGGGTGGCGCCTGGTGAGGCTGAAGCAGGCCCCCTCTGGTGGTTGTCCTCGCCGCGCCCTCCCCTCTGGGGCTTCCCTGCCCCATGGCTCGCTCGCTCGCTCACCTGACTGATGCGGTGGTGTCATGCTCTCCCGGGCCGGGCCTAAGCCGCGCCAGACGAGGGACGGGACGTTCATGGTAAACGTGGCCTTTCTTCTCGCTCTGCCTGCGGGCCCCTCGCCTCTCCTCCGCCGCCCGTGGGTGGCGGGGCAAGGAAGGGGTGCGGACTCCGGCCCGACCTCGGTCTCCCGTGCCTTGTGGTGTTGGCGGGGCCGGGGTCTTGTGACGCGGCAGACACTCTCGCCTCCTGGCCTGCTCGGCGTCTTGTCTCGCGAGGGGCCCTCCCCCGCAGTGGGGGAGGGCTGCCCCGCCGCCACGCCACGTTATCCCCTGGTCGGGGTGTGAGCGTGTGTCTCGCCTTGGCCCTCTGTGGTGCCCCTGGAGCGCTCCAGGTTGTCCCTCAGGTGCCCGAGGCCGAGCGGTGGCATCGCTCCCGGTCCCCAGCGAGTCCTCTCGGGTAACCCCTGTGGTGGTCGTGTGTCCCGAGCGACTCTTGAGGAGCGCGGAGGGGTCGAGATGGTAAGCGAGGCGTGGCCGCTCCCCACCCGCGGTGGGGCCCGGGCCGCCTCCTGATCGTCGCCCTCACCCTGTACCGTGGGGGACTGATGTGGCCGGGCGCACGCCGGGTGGGTCCCCCTCTGTGGGGTTCGCGCCCGGGCGTGGGAGCGAACGTGGTGGGGCCGGGTGATGGGCCGTTGTGGGCGCGCGTGTGTCTCGTCCCCACGCGGTCTTGGGTGCGCCTCCTCGCGAGGCGGCACGGGCTTTCCCCGGTCCCGACCGCGAACGCTCGCTTTTCGGCCCACCGCTTACCCCTCCCGCCCAGCCGAGCGCTGGCGTCCACCCTGGCGGACTGCCGTAGGCCTGAAGGGGGCACGCTGGGTAGGGAGCGATGTGCCCTCGGTGAGAGGAAGCCTTCTCTAGCGATCTGAGAGGGGAGCCTTGGGGTACCGGACAACCCCCAGCCGCCGCTCCTCCATCCAGAGCGTGCAGTCACCACGGGGGTGACTGCCACAGCGTGTGGGCAGGGCCCCGTCGCTTTGGCGTGTGGGTTGCGCGGGCCCCGCGGTGGGGCCGTGTGCTGCTCTCTGCCTGCTGTGGCGCGCGCCTCCCCCCTCCGAGTCGGGGGAGGGTTCTGCCGGGACGGGCCCGGCGTCTGGCGCGGGGCCGTGTGTGCGCGCGGCCTTTGCCTCACCGGCGCGTGCCGTGGGGGAGGGGGAAGGCGGTCCACCCCGACTCTGTGCCCCCCCCCGTCTCCCCGCCGCGAGGAGCCACCCCACCTGTTCTGGTCCCGAGGCGCAGCCACCGGTGGCGATGCGTGGGCTACGGGTCGGGCCGCCTCGCTCGGGAGCGTTTCCCCGGGCCGCGAGGCCTGGGGGCGAGCCAGACGAAGCTGGATGATGTGGCGTGGTGGACGGACAGACGAGACAGACGGACGAGTGAGCGAGCGGAAGGGGCTATCCTCTCGAGTTGGGGGTTAGCCTGCTGCGCGCGAGTCCCGGCGGCGGGGCCGGGGCGTGGGACGAACCGCCGAGGGTTGGCGGAGGCCGGCCGGCGTCCTGGGCGTCGTGGGGCCGCCCCCACGTGTGGGGGCGGTGGGATCCTGCGGTTGTTTCCCCGGCGGCCCGGTCGTGTCTCGGGATTTCCTCTTCCCTGGGCTGGTGCCCGCCCACAACCCCCACCCCTGCTGCGTCCGTCGCTCTTGCGCGCGAGCGGCCCCTCCCCGTCGTCGGCGGCCCTCCCCTGCCCGGACCGATGGCCACCCGCGCCGAGCCTTCCCCCGCCGACCCCGCGCCCTGGACCAGAACGTGGCCTCACCGCGTGTGGGTGCTGTCCCTCCACTGGAGGCGGCCCCGGGTGAAGCGTCGTCGGACCCGCCGGGGTAGGCGGGGTGCTTCAGCACGGCACGGCACGAACGTTTGGGTGTGCGTCGGGGCAGGGCAGCGCCGGCCCGTGCGGCGGGAGAGCCTTGCGGTGGGCCGCTCTGAGGCTCTGCGGTGTCGGGCGAGGGTGGCCCTGAGCCCCCGTGAGGGTGCCGTGGGGTGCCGAGGAGAGAGCCAGTCGGCGCCTTGGGTGCCGCGGGGCCGCCCCCGTGCCGGAGGGCCTGTGGCGCTGAGACCCCGTGTCGCACCCCGGCGGCCGACTCGCGTCTGCGTTGCTGGCGCGGGCCCCTGGCGGTGGCTCCACGGCCCTCCTCTCCTGCTTGCCGGCTTCCAGGCGGCGTCGCCCGTCCGCGGGCGCGCCGGCCGTGGGCCGCTGCTTCCTCGCTCGTCCTGTCCTCTCCCCCGTCCGCCCGTCCCTTGGGGCCGCGCCACGGCGCGTTACGCTTCCCTCCGCGCCGGCGGCGTTGCGCTGTCTGCGTCCCCGGGCCCGTGGCGGTCGGCCCCCTCGCCGCGGTGGCGGCTCGGGGGGCCTTCGGGGCCGGCTCCGTCCTCCGCCACCTCCCCTCGCGCCGCGCTCCGCGCCCCCGCTCGCGCCTCGCGCACCCCGCGTCCGGCACGGACGGTCCCGTTTCCGCCCCGCCGCGCCGCGCGCTCCCCCACCCCGGGGCGTGCGCGCGCGTGTGCGCGCGCGCGGTCTCGCCTACCTCGCCTACCTGGTTGATCCTGCCAGTAAGGAGCATATATATGCTTGTCTCAAAGATGAAGCCATGCATGTCTAAGTACGCACAGGCCGGTACAGTGAAACTGCGAATGGCTCATTCAATCAGTTATGGTTCCTTCGGTCGCTCGCTCCTCTCCTACTTGGCTAACTGTGGTAATTCTAGAGCTAATACATGCCGACGGGCGCTGACCCCCTTCGCGGGGGGGATGCGTGCATTTATCAGATCAAAACCAACCCGGTCAGCCTCCCCCCGGCCCCGGACCGGGGGTGGGGGGCGGGCGCCGGCGGCTTTGGTGACTCTAGAGAACCTCGGGCCGATGGATCGCACGCCCCCCGTGGCGGCGACGACCCATTGGAACGTCTGCCCTATCAACTTTGGATGGTAGTCGCCGTGCCTACCATGGTGACCACGGGTGACGGGGAATCAGGGTTCGATTCCGGAGAGGGAGCCTGAGAAACGGCTACCACATCCAAGGAAGGCAGCAGGCGCGCCAATTACCCACTCCCGACCCGGGGAGGTAGTGACGGCAAACCCTACAGGACTCTTTCGAGGCCCTGTAATTGGAATGAGTCCACTGGAACTCCTTTGGCGAGCATCCGTTGGAGGGCAAGTCTGGTGCCAGCAGCCGCGGTAATTCCAGCTCCAAGAGCGTATACTAAAGTTGCTGCGGCTGGAAAGCTCGGAGTTGGCTCTTGGGAGGGAGCGAGCGGGCGGGCGGGCGTTCCGCCCCGAGGCGAGCCGCCGGCCGTCCCCGCCCCTTGCCTCCCGGCGCCCCCTCGATGCTCTTAGGCGAGTGTCCCGCGGGGCCCGTAGCGTTTACTTGGAAACAATGAGCGTGTTCAAAGCAGGCCCGAGCCGCCTGGATACCGCAGCTAGGAAGAATGGAATAGGACCGCGGTTCTATTCTGTTGGTTTCCGGAACTGAGGCCGTGATTAAGAGGGACGGCCGGGGGCATTCGTATTGCGCCGCTAGAGGTGAAATTCTTGGACCGGCGCAAGACGGACCAGAGCGAAAGCATTTGCCAAGAATGTTTTCGTTAATCAAGAACGAAAGTCCGGAGGTTCGAAGACGGTCGGATACCGTCGTGGTTCCGACCATAAACGATGCCGGCTGGCGAGGCGGCGGCGTTAGTCCCATGACCCGCCGGGCAGCTTCCGGGAAACCAAAGCCTCTGGGTTGTGGGGGGAGTATGGTTGCAAAGCTGACACTTGAAGGAATTGACGGAAGGGCACCGGCAGGAGTGGAGCCTGCGGCTTAATTGGACTCAACACGGGAACCCTCGCCCGGCCCGGACACGGACAGGATTGACAGACTGCTGGCTCTTTCTCGGGTCCGTGGGTGGCGGTGCATGGCCCTTCTTAGTCGGTGGAGCGATTTGTCCGGTTAATTCCGACAACGAGCGAGACTCTGGCATGCTAACTCGTTACGCGACCCCCGAGCGGTCGGCGTCCCCCAACCTCTCAGAGGGACAAGTGGCGTTCAGCCAGGCGAGCTTGAGCAACAACGGGTCTGTGATGCCCTTAGGTGTCCGGGGCTGCACGCGCGCTACACTGACTGGCTCAGCGTGCGCCTACCCTACGCCGGCAGGCGCGGGTAGCCCGTTGAACCCCATTCGTGATGGGGGTCGGGGATTGCAACTCTTCCCCAGGAACGAGGAATTCCCAGGAAGTGCGGGTCATAAGCTTGCGTTGATGAAGTCCCTGCCCTTGGGAGGCCCTCGGATCGGCCCCGCCGGGGTGGGCCCACGGCCCTGGCGGAGCGCCGAGAAGACGGTCGAACTTGACTATCGGGAGGAAGTCAAAGTCGTAACAAGGTTTCCGTTAGGTGAGCCTGCGGAAGGATCATTAACGCGCGTGCGCAGCAGAGCGGCGCGAAGCGAAGCGAGGGCGCCTGGCCAGCGCCTTCGCCCGCCCCGCCCGCCCGCCCGCTCGCTCGCTCGCTTTTCCCACCCGTGCGGCGCGGGACGGTCGGACGGACGGACGGGAGAGGGAGGAGAGGGCGGCCGGAGGTGTGCCGCGGGCGGGCCTGCCCCGCCTGCCCGGGCGGGCGGGTGGCCTGGCCGGTCCGGACCGGGCCGGGCCGGCGGTCGTCCCGGAGGGGAGGGAGAGGGAAACAGTGGCGGGTTGGCGTGCAAGGGACGGCTTGTGGGGCGGCTCTCGTTCGCCTCCCTTCCCCGCCCGTCTCCCCCCGCCCGCCCCCTCCTCCTCCTGCGCACCGCGTGCCCCCCCACCCGTGGTCTCGGCCGGAAGGCCTCCTGTCCCGAGGCGACGCCGCGTCTGCCCGCGGCGCCTCTGGCGACCGTGTCTCTCTCTCTCTCTCTCCCCGCCCGGCCTCCCCGCCACTTGCCGAGAGGAGGGTCTGAGGGCTCTGTGGGCTGTGCCAGCCCCCCTCCGCACGCCGCGCCCTCGTCTTTCCGGCGCCGGCCGCTCCTCGCGGCCGCGGCCGCGGCCGCCTCCGGCTGCTCGCCCTGGGCCGGTCCCCACGGGCCGTCGTCGGCCCTCTGCTCCTCCGATCCCGCCGCCCCGCCTTGCCACGTGCCTCTCGGCTTCCCCCCCACCCGAGCGAGCTTCGGGCCTCTTTTCCCCGGCCGGGCCTGCCGGCCGGCTCACGCCTCTCGCCTCTCGCTTCCCGCCCCTCACGCCCAAGGCGCCCCGCCCGTTGTGCTCCGCGTCGCATCGTGGGCCCCCCTCGTCCCCCGTGGCGAGAAGGGGAACCCCGGAACGCGGGTGCGGGTTGGTGGCCCTGCAGGGCCTTTGGGTTTGGAGGTGGAGGTGGGAAGGAGGGCGGGCGGTCTGTCTGGACGCGGGGGGCAACGGGGTAAGGTTGCCGTCGGCACGCGTTGGCGGTGTGGGACCCGGTGGTGGGGCGGGGGCCGGCCGGTGCCCGGTGTGGCCCCGTGTCGTTGGCCGGAGTGTGGCGGTCGGCGTCGGGGCGGTGGCCGACGGTTGGGGCCGGGGGGTCCTGCCGTCCACGACTCGCCCGCCTCGCCCTCTCCAGGTACCTAGCGCGTCCCGGCGCGGAGGTTTAAAGACCCTTAGGGGGGAGTCGCCCGTCCGCCTTGGGGTCGGGGCGGTCGGGCCCGTGGGGACTCGGGGGGTCCGTCCCTCGTCGTCCCCCAGACTCCGCCTCCCCGGGGCCGGGGCACCGCGCCACGTCGCTCGCCGCCGCCGCGGGCGTCGGGTGGGGCCTCGCCAGGCGGCCCGGCGGACGGTCGGTGGCCGCGTGTTTGGCGCGCCCCCAACGCGTCCCTGCGGGAGGCGGGAACCCCCGGGCGCCTGTGGGGTGTCCGAGCCGGCACGCGCCGTGTCGGTGCCGGCTGCGCCCCGTTGTGAAACCTCGCCGGCCCGAGGCGACCCACCGGCGCACGGGCCTCTGTGGGTGGTCGCGGCCCCTAGGCAGGCCGGCTTCCCCTTCTTTTTCCGGGTCGCCGTGCGGTCGACCAGAAGCAGAGGCTCCACACGGCTCCAGCGGGCCCTGAGGGGGATCCCTGAGTGTCCCATGTGGTTCGCGTCCCAGTCGCTCCCGCGACCACGGTGGATCCCGTTGTGTCCTGCGGGCTACGCGGCCCCCTCGGCCCTGGTGGATCTCCGAGTGGATACCGCCAACGAGGTTGAACGTACGTCGCGGCCCTCTCGCTCCCCGTGTCGTCAGGGGATCCCCGAGCGGATTCTTGCCCACACCGAGGTCGACCAGCCGTCGCGGGCCTCTCGGCTCCCCGCGGCCCGAGGGATTGTGCTCCGTGTGCCTATGCGGCTTACCTGGCCTCCTGCGTCCCCAAGGATCTCTAGTCAAACGGGCGTCCTTGGTTATTGGAGGACATGGGTTGCTTCACGTCATGGAGGGATTTTTATTTTGCATGCTTGGCTTAAGTCTGTCTGTCTGTCTGTCTTTGTCTGTATGTGATGTGTGTAATGCATGCGTGTACGTCTCTATGGACTTTACTTTCTTCGGGCGGGTAGGCGTCATTAGGCTTGGTTTTTTTTTTTTGTTTTTTGGTTTTTTTTCACTTCTACATGAACACACACGTATGTTCCTTGTCCCGTTCTCTTTCGCTGTGAGCCACCGAGAGAGCCTGTCTGTACTTCGCCGTGTTCCACGGTACCATCGTGTTTATCTAGTCTACATGTTGAAATCCCAGTCCCGTCCCACCGCCCTTACCCCTGACAACCTCAAGTTTGTATTCTGTCGGTCTGTTTCTGTTTTGTTTGTTAGTTTGTTCGTTTGCTTTTGGAAATCTCTTCACCTAGGACTGTAACTGTTTGTACGAAACAGATAGTAATAGAATCTCAAGCCCATCCTACCGTGAACAAAACGTTTCAAAGAGGAAGAAAGGAAGGAGAAGGGGGGGAAAAAGTCTCTATATTTCCTTGCTTCCCTCTGCCACTCACTCTTGATGATTTCGATGTCTTCTTTTACAATTTTGTGTTTATTCTGTTTGGAATGAACGGTAGTGATCACCTTTCCGGGGATGAGTGTCTCATTTTTGTACCATCCTGCTGCTTCTCTATTTAGAGTAGACCTGTTGATGTTTCTTTTCGCATGGGT
The DNA here is from genome assembly GCF_048564905.1 of Vicugna pacos. Lineage (NCBI taxonomy): Eukaryota > Metazoa > Chordata > Mammalia > Artiodactyla > Camelidae > Vicugna > Vicugna pacos. Next base: position 15,842,431 of record NW_027328742.1, on the reverse strand, counting down.
TGAGTGTTGCTAAACTCTTTTTAGTTTTTGCTTGTCTGTGAAGTTCTTTACCTCTCCTTCTATTCTAAAGCATAGCTTTGCTGGATAGAGTATCCTAGGCTGCATCTTTTTGTTTTGTTTTTCCTTTAAGAATTTCAATAGCTCTTGCCACTCCCTTCTGGCCTGACGTGTTTGTGTAGAGAAATCCGCTGAGAGGCTTATGGGGGTTCCCTTGGAACGCACTCTTTGCTTTTCTCTTGCCTAAAGGCATTTAGGATCATTGCTTTATCCTTGACTCTGGCCGTCTTGATTAGGATATGTCTCCGTGTGGGTCTGTTTGAGTTCCTCCTGTTTTGGCACCCTCTGAGCCTCCTGGACTTGGCTATCTGATTCCTTCTTTAGAGTTGGGAAATTTTCAGTCATGCTTTCTTCAAATACCTTTTCGATCCCCTTGCTTCTTTCTTCCCCTTCTGGAACCCCTATTGTGCGTAGATGGGCACGCTTTCTTTCGATGGTCCCGTAGGTCCCTAAGATTGTTTTCGTTGCTCTTTGTTTTTCTCTCAGCTGTTCTGATTGGGTTCTTTCTGTTGTCCTGTCTCCTAGGCCACTTATTCGCTCCTCGGCGTGATCTAGCCTCCTTTGGACAGCCTTTAGACCACTCCTCATGTCAGCCAATGAGTTTACCAGTTCTCCTTGATTTCGTTTTTGACGTACAGTATATATGTAAACACTATCTCTTGTAGTTCCTTCGGTACTTGGATCACTCCTTTTATGAAATCTTGATCTAGCAGGCCATCCGTGTCTATTTCGTGGATCGTGCTTTCAGGGAAATTCCCCTCTGGCTCTTTTCATTGGGAGTGGTTCCTCTGCTTCCTCATGCTGCTCCTATCTCTCTGGCCCTGCGGCTTAAGGAGTATCAGTTATCTATCGTGGTCCTTAGGGAGTTTATGTATTTATCTAAAGCCTATACAGGAATAAAACTTTAAAAGGGGGGGGGCAGAGAGAGGGAGAGAGGGAGGAAGGGAGAGGGAGACGGAGAGGGGGATAGGGGGAGAGATAGAGACAGAGACAGAGACAGAGACAGAGGGGGAGAGGGGGAGGGGGGTGGGGGAGCCGGATTTTCAAAGAATGAAGGAAAAAAAGTTTGAAAACAGTGTACAATCAATAGTAGAAGAGCAAGTGGAAGCAGAAGAGCGATCGAGTTGAGACGTCTTCTAAAAGCCTTTAAAAACTAGAAAAGATCAGAAAATAAAACACAATTGTTTCAAAAGTAAATTTTTAAAAGGTAATCGGAAATAGAACAGATTTGAACAAGAGATACAACACAGGGTTTTAAAAGGAGGGAGAAAGAAAAGGTTTGAAGACAGTGTGTAATCGATAATAGAAGAGTAAGTGGAAGCAGAAGAGCGATCGAGTTGAGACGTCTTTTAGTAACCTTAATAAAATGGAGAAAAAAAATCGAGAAACGATATCTGAAACCTGTGAATAATCACTAACAGGAGATCAAAACCAAGAGAACGAAAAAGGAAAGGGGGTGGATGTTTAAAAATAATAATAATAAAAAGATTTTCAATGAAACATTTAAAAGGGATTAAAACCGTAAACGTATACGACTGTTCAAAAGTAAAGGTTAAAAAGGTAGCAGAAGGTAAAACCGATAGAAAAGAGATTAAAAAAGAGAAAGGAAAAGGAAAAAAAAGGGGGGGCGGGAGGACGTGTTCTCCTGGAGACGGTGCGCTCTTAACGGTTTCACCGAGAAGTCTTTCTGTCGTCGCCCTGTTTCCGTGAACTCAGCTTGCTGTTTCCGCAGGCCCTCCGTCGGCGCCCTCGGTCTGTGCCGCTCTCGGTGCCTGTGGGCTAGTACGTCGCGCCCCCTCCCGGCACCGCGGTCGGATGCTGCGTTCCTGCCGGGAAGGAGGGTGGCTGGCTGGCCGCCCGCCCTCTCCCGGCCCCGGTCGTTCCGCTGCTCTGTGCGGGCTGTGTGCTCCGCCTCGGGTCGGCGGCGCTCCTCTCCGTAGGTGGGCTCGGGGAAGACCGTGGAACCGCCCCGCCCCTGCTGCGTCCCAGAACTCGGCTCCTTCTTAGTCTTGGTGGCGCGAGTTCTCTGAGGTACCGGGGCAGAAATATCCTATGTGCCTCGGGCTGTAAACGAGTCTCAGTCCTGCCTAGAAGGCTGCGCAGCCCCCGGGCGCGGATTCGAGTCTCGGCCCCGCCCCCGCCCGCATGCTGCGCGCCGGAGGCTGCGGCGGCTGTGGCTGCGCCCCGCCTCTCTTCTCGCGAGGAGCGCCGGTGATGGCGCCGCGGGTCTGAGGAGACGGAGGCTACGGCGCCCCTCCCCCCAGGGCACACCGGCCGTGTTGCTTTGCCTTTCTTTTCCCGTCATGTACGGGGGTGGCGGTGGCGGTGGGGGTGGGGGTGGGGGGTGGGGGCGGGCGGGCTGTTCTGCTCTGTATCCCCTCCCGGCCACGGCGCACGCGGCACGGTCCTCCGCCCGGCTCGTGCGGCCTGTCCCGGCCCCCCGCTGCCGGCCTGCGACTCGGGCTGCGTATCGCGGGGACCCGCTGTGCCCGTTTCACTTGGATCGGTCGGCCAAGGGGTGCTCCGGGCAGATCTGAGGCTCGGGGGCGCCCCCTCCGTCCCGCCGGCCTCTCCGACGAGCCCTATTCCTCCTCTGCCGCTCCCTCCCCGCGGGACCGGTCCCTCCCGCACTGTTTTGCTTTTTACTCTTTCTTTTCTCCTTTTCTCCTACCAGATTTTGGGCGTCTTTGTCTTTCGAAGAGGGCGGTGTTCTGTCGGAGTTCCGCAGGTGCTCTGATTGGCCGAGTGGGTCCGTCGGTGTGAGTTTTGGTGTGTTGGTGGGAGATGGTGAGCTTCGAGCGTCCTTCTACTCCGCCGTCTTGCTTCTCCTCGGGTTATTTTTGAAGAGTAGGTGCTGGGGATTGAACCCTGGGCCTTTAGTTTTTGCATGCTAAGCACGGGCTCTACTGCTGGATCTCTAGGCCCTCCCCACCGCAACCCCCCCCCCCTTCCCACCGCCTCCATAGTACTCGATGAATCTCCTACCTAGATATCTATGCTTCCTTGGAATAGGGCCGTCCTTTTCTTCATCGGATGGATGGACGTCTGTGGATTCGTCTCGTTTCTCTACACTGCGGTGGGTGGCATCGGGGCGTGGGGTGGGGTTGAGTGGCGTGGGCTGGGAACTGTTCTTCACGTGTAGAGGTGGAGTGGAGCGATGAGGATGGCGACTTTTTCCCCGAGTGCTCGCGCCGGCTGACGGAGGCCTGTGGTCTGACTTGGAAGAGGACTCGGGTGACCGGAAAAGGGCCCGTGTGGGGTCGTTGTGGAGGGAGGAACTCCAACCCCCCCCCAGCCCCAGCCCCAGCCCTGGCACTCGTCCCTCATCGAGGGACGGTCGGCCGAAAACAAACGAAAGCTGTCAGAGGTGGGGGTGGGGGTGAAGGGATGTGTGTGTGTGTGTGTGTGTCTGTGTGTGTGTGCCGTGTGTGTGTGTCCCCGTTCCCCGTACCACGGTCCCTGGTCGAGCCCCCCCCCCCGGAGCAGAGAAACGCACGCCAGGCCGTCCGTGCTCCTGGTTGTCCGGCCGCGTGTCCCCGCCGCCCAGAGATCCCGAACCGTCCCGCTCGCTCCCCTGCCGGGTGCCGTGTGCCACCTGCCTGTCGGCCGGGCGCTATTTTAGACCCTGCGAAGAAGTCGACCGGACGGCCGGGCCGGGCCGGGCCGAGCCGGGCCGAGCCGGGCCGAGCCGAGCCGAGCTGAGCTGAGCACGTCCAGGCCGAGGTGGGTGGTGCTGGGTTCAGAGGAGTGGGGTACAAGCGGGAGGCGGGTGTCGATGGAGGGGAGGGGAGAGGAATGGGGGAGGGGAGGGGGAGCAGGGATGACGGTGGGGTGGGGGTGGAAGGGATGGTAGCCATCCTATGACTTTCTCTCCCCACCCCGCCTTTGGCAAGTCTGTTAAGAGTGACGAGGTTGTGCTGCTTTCTGGCTGGTGCACACCATAGTGACTGTGTTCTTCTTTTTCCTGGTCTTTTTCAGGAACCCTCGCCCCGAGGGACTGAATCTAGTGCCCTGTGCTGCGCGGTACGACCTAGGGGTCGAATCTGCCAGGAGAGGACTTACAAGGATTTGGAGGATCCTGGAAAACTGCTACCGTCCGGAATCCTACATGGATGTTCAAGATCTTGTGGATGGACGGACGGAAGACGGAGCGAATGGAGGCCCCGCCCCATCCCCTGGACCCCTTGGCCCAGGAGGATCGAGATGGGTCTGGAAAGGACTCTTCCGACGAGGGTCTCAGGATGGACTTTCTCGGTCCGCGGAAGGTGTTTCTGCACAAAGAGGAAGAGAGGGGCGTTCTCGGCCGGAGAGCCCGAACCGCCTCCTTTCAGGGATCCGCTCCAGTCTGGGTCGGGGTCAGGGTCAGAACGCGACCACCGACAGCTCCCGTCCCTCGTCTTGGCTCTCCAACTTGGGAAACCCTCCTCCCTGCCCCCTCACCCATCTTCTCGTCAGCCTGCCTCCAGCTTCCCCGTGCCAACCACCTCTCTCATGCTGCCGGACTTTCCTCCCCCTTGGGCCGCCAGGAAGCTCTCCCGCTCCTCCACGTGCTTTGGCTTGGAATCCCTGACAAACACAAGCGGTGCTGGAGGGCGGGGCCGGGGGCGGTGGCAGAAGGACTCCCTTCATCTTATGGGAGCGATTTTTATCTCCAAAGGTGGCGACTGAGAAAACACATAATATCACTCAGAAGAACACCCATGTGTAGTCTCCCTGACCTAGATCCGTGTCTGTCTGTCTCTCTCTGCCTCTCTCTCCATTTCGCTATTCTGCGTGTGTCTGTGTGTGTGTGCGTGTGCGCGCGCGCGGGCGCCCGCGCATGCGTGTCTGTCTGTCTCCCTTGTCTCTCCTCTCCTCTCCCCTCCTCTCCTCTTCCCTGTTCTCCCTTCCCTTCCCCCCTCACCCCTCCGCTCCTCTCTTCTCCCCTCCCCACCACTCCTCTCCTCTCCCCTCGCCTCCTCTCGCTTCCCCTTCCCTCCCCTCTTTTCCCTCCTCTCCTTTCCTGTCCTCTCCCCTTTTATCCCTCCTCTCCTCTGCTCGCTCTCTCTCTCTCTCCCTCCCCCTTTCCCTTCCCTCCCTCCTCCCTACACCCCCCAACCCCTACCTTCACAGGGCCTCATAGATCGCAATCGGTTTCCATGAAATGTGATGAAGAGGGAATGAAGTTTAGAATGATATCCCCATGCCTTCGAAACCTTCTTCCCCAGGGATAGCGAGTTATTTGTGGTTGTGTTTGTTTTCGTTTTCCTTGTTGTTGTTTTGGGGCGCATCGAGGGCGCAGGAGGCTTTGGGAGTGAGGGTGATGTTTCTCTTTCTGTCTGTCTCCTCCTTAGGAAGGATTTTAAGAGGAGGGAGGACTCACAGAAATCTACCATCTCTTCTCGTACTGCAGCTGTGTTTGAGCTTCCTATACGATCTGGGCGGAACACTCCCCACCCTCACCTCAAGCCGCCATCGCCGCCCCCTCAGCCCCCTGCACCCCCGTCCAGTCCCGCGCTTGGGGCCGTGGTTGAGCATGGGGGGATGTTGGCGGGGTGGTCGTTGGTGGGGGTTAGGGTGGTGAAGGAAACCAGAAAACAGACCACTGTGGCACGTGGCTGATCGGGGCTTCAGGGTGAAGGAGGATGAATAAAATGGCCGGAATTAGGCTAACGGATTGCCTCTTCTTTTTTAGGCGGGGGAGGGGAGGGGAGGATCATTAGGTCATTCATTCATTCATTCATTCATTCATTTGCTTGGGGGGGATTTCATTCGGTTTCTTATGCTCACCCTTGAAACGATCAACTGTTCTGACTGACCGGTTGCTGCTCACGGTTCCAGGCCCGTTGTTGAAACTGGAAGCTATCGATCTTACTGTTTCTACTGTATTTCAGTCATTGCAAGTCATCATCGTGCTGGGTCTCTGAGTCCTTCTCCGAGGAGGAGGTCGGTCACGGGACTAGTGACCTGACAAAATAGCCTGAGTGACCAAGAAGGCCACGCCTTGAGTGCTTATGAGATAACGAGATCTAACCGCCAGCCTCTATAGAATGGGTCACCTGGGAGGCATCGTGACACCATTCTGAGTCTTCTGCTGAGAAAACGATTCTGTGGATGGCGATCGATGCTTGATTGTTTGAGCTATGGCTCTAGAACCACCCCACCCACTCCATCCCCAAGGTGGGTACACAGTTTTGAAGACGCTAGCCTGCTGTGAATCCCCTTTGCCCGGCAGAGCGATAAAATGGCCTCTTTGCTTCTAAGCTCCAAGACCTCGCCTCTGGATTCTTGGGCTCGTCGGGGACGGGGCCCGATCTTTCGGCAACAAGCGTGCTTCAGAAACAGCGGATGCCCGAGAAGGACACGCTGCCTCTCCCTCTTCTTCCGGGCCTGAAATGAGGAGGAAAAAAAGTCGCTTCCCCTGGAAGCCGGAGTCCGGAGCCCGCCATCCGGAGGGACTTCTGGCTTGGCCTTCTCCTGGGGTGGGGGGAGGGCACGCCACCGCACGTGTTCTTTGTCAACTCCCCGTTTCTCTCTTCTCGAGTTATCTCTTAGGGACGGCTCCCACACTGGATGAAAACAGACAGACAGGCTGGTATCTCTCCCTACCCCACCCTTCGCCCCCCAAATGACTGATCTCCTGTCCCATCAAAATCACCACTTGTTTTCCAACGTGGCTTTCTTGGATCCTGGAGGACTGACGTCAACTTAGAGCCGAGACGGGCGCAGAACTGAAGGAGCTTCTCAGCTGGCCTAAGAAGTCTGTCGTCGTGATGTGGGAGGCATTCTTTACGAGGGACCTATCTGACTAAGTGCTTGACCGCCTTTTGGACTTTGAACCACCTTGGAGATAGGAACTAGGATGAGAGGGCCCCCGAAATAGCTCAGCAAACTTTTCTAATATGCTGCATATTATAAACCAACTGTTTGGCTTGTGCAAACAAACCTTTATGACCTCACTATTTCAGAGCAAACTTTAATGATGCTTTGAGAGATGGGTCCTGGGGCGCTCACTAACAGCTCTTTAAATACTGACAAGGATGTGCTATTAAGTAATGCTAAGGCTATAAGTCCACATTAAGCCAGAAACCAAAGAAACTACCCCAAAACCTTACTTTATCATTTTTAAATATTCCTATTCTTTTGAATATTAAATTTCTTAAATCGTATGATTTCTTTTTTAGAAAAACAACAGCTGTTTTAAGTTTCCTCTCACCAAGAAAGCAATCTTTATTAAGAATAAAAACCCCTATGGAAATCCAAAAGACGGGAAATTTGTAACTAAGTGCACATCCAGATCTGAACACAAATTTATGTCCTATCTGATCTCACTCGAACAGGCACAACAAAGTACTGGGCTACCCTAGAACGTAACTCTTCTGTTCCAAATGTTGGCTGTGCTAAGATCATCAGGCAAGGCAGGGAAGGAGAGAAGAGGAAATACCACCTGGCGGCCTCCATCTGTTTTCTTCCAGCCACAAGGTGCCGCTACGGCGGCCCCGCTTACAAGCCCTCCACATAAGGAAATCCGGCATCCACACTGCCCCTGCCGTCCCCAAGCAGCCCCGACGCCCCTCTCCCACTGGTCACCTCCCAGAGTGTGACTGGTCTTCCAGTGACCCCGCCAGTTGGTGGCAACCTCCCCCTCTTCCCCGCTACACACACACACACACACACAGAGCCAGAGCAGCCTTCCCAAAGCGCAACCCCACTTCAAACCCTTCAGAGGCTCCCTGGTGGAGTTCTAGCCTCACCCCTGACCCTGACCCTGACCCTGCTCGCCCAGCCTTACCTCAGTACCCAGGTCCCCAGTGACATGAGGGGCCCCCTGACCTGCTCCTACTTCCCACTTGCCTCCAGGTTCATTTTGACTGTTTCTCAAGGAAGCCTTCCCTCCCTCCAACCTCCGCACTTTGTTCCTCTGTTCCTAGAACATTCTAGGCTAAGTCAACTTCTGATACTGCTAAGCTCCCAAGAAGCTAATACATTTTGCTTATTAATGTGGGTCCGCCCTCTCTCCCCTAGACACTCAGAAGTGCGCGTGTTATGAATAAATGAATGACGGGGTGGGTCTCGAAGGGAGAGACATACCTGCTCTCGCCAGTTCTGGCCCTTCTTTCAGTAGAATATCAGAAGCATAACCAGAAGTACCTTTCCTGAGGGTCACTTCCTGCTGACACCCTTCATTGCCTCCTGTGTCAGTTTTAATAAAACACAAGCTCCTCCAAAGCCCTCCTCCCAGGACCTCTCCAGTGTCCTCCCCAGCAGGGGCGCCTTCCACCCTGGACCGCACAGGGCAGTCTCCACGAGTCCCCACCCACAAGCCTCCAGGCCTCTGCCCGGGCTGCACCTGCCACCTGAGCCACCTTCTGGACTCCTTCTCCTGGCTGACTCTTACTCTGCCCTCAGAACTGAATGTAGAGCCCATTTCTTCCAGGAAGTCCTCTCTGATAATGCCCTTAAGCTCTTGGCTGTGCTTCCTCTACAGCAGCACTGCATGGCTACCAACTGGTGTTTGTCCACCCACTCCTTTGAGACCATGACATCCTGGAGGCCACATGGGAATAAGGAGTGAGATGGCAAGAGTGTTGGGAAGAGCAAAAAGAAGAATCAAAACCCAAGTCCCAAATTTAAGGATTCTTTCTCAGAAAAAAATAATAAAATGTTTCATACGTGTGTCATTTGGGTACGATTTTTGTGGCTCATGGAAAGCAAGAGCTTGGTGTTCTAGTTCAAAAACCAAGTTACATGCAAAGAAATGTATATATTCATATATAAAGCAAGCCAGAACTGCTCAACAACAGTTTGCATTTAAATTCCAAAAGAACTTTGATAAAGGCAATCTCTCTCTCTCCTTTTTTTTTTTTTTTTGGAATCATATAGTTTCAGAAGTATTTGTAAAACTAAGTGATTGCTACAGCCCATGATTCTGCACTGGAGTGTTTAGGGCTAAGGAAGCCCAGATTACATGCACTGTGTAAAATGCAATCACACCAACACACTGACAGGCGCCAAGTGGCTGAGCTGAATTTTCAAAGCAGACAACCTTACAATGGAAGACAGTTCTAAGTAGAAAGTAAGAAATTAAATGTTCTGTACTGAATTTCATATGTTATATGGACCATTAACCAATAATGCATCTTATCTAATGAAACCCAAAAATAAATTGCCAACGTCGATTTTCTCCATCTGATCATTTTATGTTAACACTGGTTATCAAACCCTCAGTCCATACGAAAACCTCAGGCCTACGCTGCAGCAGAGTTACATCCCGCGGAAGACAGCCGATCAGGGGAGAACTGGAGAGTTTCCCTTCAGAAGCTGCTAAGTCTGGTTTTGCACCTGTACGTCATTTGCAACCACGTCATCGTCAAACGAGTAAGACCTTACATCTGTGGGGCGTAAAGCACTGCATTGCTTCCGAACCATCAAAAAACACTGAGCTTTGTGAAACAGTCCTGAGGCACTTAAATCGCACTTTTTCTGAAAGTCTCCAAAACTGACCCACTTCACCATTCCACGTACAAAAGGGAGGAACTGGAATTAGAGAAAACATGCCCTTGAAGTCTGCCAAGGCCCTGCTTGAATCCTGCTTCAGCATTTACTAGCCGCTAAACGGACCAATACCTTAACCCCTCTGAGAAGGCTTGCCAATCCGCAAAAGGGGGCTGCCACCGCCCACATGGGAGGGATGGATGTGAATGGAACACACAATTAGGGCAGCCGACTGGTACCTGACACAGGGCCTGGCTAGTTTCCCTTCGCTGCCCTTCTCCCCCTTTAAACTTGCACTGTTGCCTCTGGTAAGGATCAAGCCCCCCAAGAGACTGCCCGATCTTCTGTGTATCCCCGGATACATGACTTACCCTTAGGAGGCCACAAAAACTGCCTCCTCCCCAGTTACTATCAATATTCTTTAGAGTCTGGGTTTTTTTTAACTCTATTTTGCAGGGAGACTATTCCAGAACTGTCCAAGCACCATTCTCCAGGTTGGCTCCCCTCCCAGCACCCATCCCTTGTCATCTCAGATCCTCTGTCTGGCTGCCTTCTGTTCATGGGAAAGAGAGTCCGGTAGGGTGGGGACTCCTTAGGCCTCCCTCCCTCCCTCCCTCCCTCACAGGTCAGTGTCACTACCTTCTCCCCACTCCCCAATCCAACTCCAGCTTCTGAGGAGTCTCCCCTCCCAGACACTACAGCCTCTGCATCTTCCCAAGACGCACACGTGGCCACGACCCTCCCTTTAGATTTCATCCTGGCTGGCCCTGACGAACACCCGGCCCCTTAAGGATAAATGGCATTGCTCTGAAAATCACAAATGCCGCTGACTGACACACCAAAGCTGCATGGTCTGGGGCTTTCCTCCAACCGAGGCACAGCCCTGCCCTCCCTCAGCCTCAGTCTGCACCCCTTGAGAAGTGCTAACCCACATGTAAGGCTGTGAACACCAGCTAAAAGGGATGAATCCCAACGTGTATCTCTAGTCCGGCACCTTCACCTGTGCCCCAGGCTCACCGACCCGAGTGCCTCTTTGAAGTCCTAACTTGGATGACAAATGGCATCTTAAAAATGCCCCATGTCCACCATTTACTCTGGAATTCGATTCCTGGCAAGTACCTCCCAGGCTCCCCATTTTAGTAACAGACCCAGCACCCACTTAGGTGTTTGAGGTCACATTCAATTTCCCCTGTTCCCTCCCCCCAGCCCTGCTCAGGAATCAGTCCTGTTATTTCTGTCGGAAAGCCAGTCTCAAGTCTGGTTCTGCAGGGACCACGGCCGGAACCCCACAAGCTCACAGCATGGTGCAGTGAGTCACAGTCCTCCGTAGGGTGCTCCCTGGAGGGGGAGGCATCTCCTGCCGCTGGTCACCTCAGAAGGCATGGATTCTCACACAGGAGGCCCAGGAGAAGGGACTCAAGGTTTTCCCGTGGTCTGAGTTTTGAAGGACCCGAGGTCTGGGGGAGCTCCTAATTAGCAGACACACCTGCCAGTGAGCAGAAGAGGATGGAGGAACCCAGGCAAGGCTGTTCTCACTCCGACCCCTGGGCTCTCAGGAGCCACAGGAAATGTCTGTGTCCAGGGCACAGCCCGGCCATCACAGATTCCAGCCTGCATTTGCCAACCCGGACAGCCTAGACTCCTTCTACTTGCGACACTTACTTCTGTTCTGTTCCCCACCCAGTATGTGATGGACTCTTTCAGATATTCTGGCCTGTCTCAAGCGAGACAAATTCAGTGAAAAATGAAGTGTCCACATTTGGACCAGAGCATGAAAGGAGAAACAAGGCCTCATGGTCAGCATGATGGTGGTGGCCAAACCCTTCCCCCCAGGTGGGATGAACCATGCTGGGGGTGAGAATGCAAGGTCCTAGGTCGGCCAAAGCATCTTCCTTCACGGCTGACTGGGGTGTTGGGGTCTCACTACCGCAAACTAACGACACGGCCGTCAGTGGTGGACGGCAGCTGCAACAGACACGGAGTCAGCCCTTTACTGCCAGCATGGGTTAAAAGTAAAGGCCGGGGCAGGGAGGCCTGCACGGCTGCTGAGGCAAACCACAGACCCGGCTCTGAATGCCCACTGGCTGAAGCAGAGTGGAACCTACGGTCCCCTTTAGCGGTCCGTTTCTCCACCAGAGCCAGATGAGCCAGCCTCTTCGGAGAAGGCCATGTTGTCCTGATACTCAGAAAAACCAGCCTCGTACAGGGAACAAAAGAGTGGCATGGATTTTAGACCCGATACTGCCCCTTTATGAAGGCAAAGTACAGTAAATGGCAAGGGAAAGTTGAAAGCAAAAAAAAAAAAAAACAAACAAACAAACAAAAAAAAAACTGACTGCTTCCTCCAACAGCGTCCCCGACAGCTGCTCACCCCCGAGCCGGCCACTTCTTCACCAGTGCCCGCCGGCCAGGCAGCGCCGTCACGCACGTCTCACAGCGACAGCCAGGAACTGCGTGCCGAGCACGTTTGTGTAAAAGCAGGAATCGAGCAAGATGCTGCAGACTTTGACTTTCCAAGTTTAATACTCCATGAAAAGAATCCCTCAGCAGCAGCCTAATTCAATTCGCATCTCACTTCTTCAAAACAAACAAACAAATCTAATAAGGGCGCATTTGTCACCAAATATAAGGAGGACCAAACAGGTTCCTCAAAGCAAGGATTTTAACAGGTATCAAACACCAGTGGGTGATGTGCTAACAAAGCAAATATTCCAAAAAATTAGAAAATAAATAGGTGACTAGGACAATACATGGATCAAGGCAGCTGTTAAGTTTTTGCTTTTTAAAGCGATGGAGACAGCACGGAGGGCGATCTAGCTATTTCCAATGCAGGGTGTGCACAGCCCACCTTTTCAGACGCAACAACATGCTCACAGGGCAGTACAAGAGAAAAAGGAAAAATGGAAAAGCAGAACAAGTGAAAATTAGAAACACACAAGAACAAAAATGACTTTGACCGCCTGTGCAAGAACTTACGTGAGTGTGATGAGGACAGTGACTTGGGGTCGGTGAGACCCACCCTCATCTCCTGCTCCAGGGAAGGCAGGGGCCTGTGGGGAGCAGCGCTGCCGGGGGAACCCCAATGTGGTCAGAGCCCCAAACCAAAACCCCACCTACATGCGTCCAGATAGCTTTTGAGCTACAAAATGTGGTCGCATTTCAGGCTGGACAGTTATACTCCCTCCCACCAAGAGTAGCAGGAGAGAATTAGGCTCTGCTCCTGCACCAAAGCATGCTTTGATAAATTAATGACTGTGGAATAGTAAAAGGAACAATGGAGTAAAAGTGACTGGAGGAGAACGTGCTTGACCCGAGTTCACTGGCCGCGTTATCTCACTGACCTTCAGATGCTGGCTGGGCGCTTACTGTACCAAAACAGACAGACCCACCAGGAGGGAGGTTTAATGCGCTGCTGTATTTTGATACCGAGAGCCATGCCTGGTACACGAGGTTCTGGTAAACAATGGTGACACTGTAGACCACTATGGGCTAAGCACACATCCAGCTACTCCACCAAATCCCAAGGACAGACTTCAAAAGGCAAAAACAAGCTGGCATTCTCTGCTGGGTCTGCGGACTCAGAGCCAAGCAGTTGCTGAGCAAAAATGTCACCAGTGCCTCCTATGACAAAAGAGGAAGTACTGGCCAGGGGACTGGGGCATGGCTCCAGGCTTCCACTGCTCACCCACCAGTCTGTCCAGGGGGAGAAGTTGGTCCCTGCTTACGTTGCACTGATGCACCTACCTTGACTAATGCCTGGGGGCTCAGCAGGTGGTGACAGGTGAGGTGAACGGAGCCAGTCTGGGAGAAGCCCGATGCTGGCAGCTGTGCCTTCAGCAGTGCCCAGGCTCCTAAATTTGCCACCTCAACTCCATGGAGCAGAAGGGGAGTGCGGACATGTAGATCACAGGTCCCTGTGAGGACAAGTACAGATCATGGCCACGACATGCTTTGCCCCTTCCTTAAGCCATAGAGGAATGTCCTGGGAGGAACTGAAAATTCATCCAGAGTTCGCCAGGCACCACACGCAGGTGGGACTCGGGTCCCCTGTGCCTCTCACTCACAGGGCTGGTCTGGACATTCTTTTTATCAATTCTCTGGCATCTTCTCCCCCAACTGACCAACAACCAGAAAGTAGAATCTGATCTTAGGTAAGTTCAAGAATCACAGAGCACCGCCTCCACAGCGGTCCCGGCAACACGTGCCACGTCCTCCAACCATCACCTGTGGGTTGCGATCAGCGTTCTCCGGACTCAAGGCCCGAGGCCGTAGGCCGGGGGGACACAAATTCCCTCACTCTCCCCAGCAAAGGGGGACCACCTCTCGGCAAAGGCATCTCAACCTCTTCTGCCCGAGGGACAGCACGATAGACACACGGGGAAATAGAGCAGAAGTTGGGGGGGGGGGGTAGGCAGCCCAGAAGAGCTCATCTGCACTTCCGAGGCAAAGTGAGGCCTTTGACCTAATCACAGGGACAAAGTGAGGATGAACCTTTCCCTGCTCTGTCCCATACTCCGTGACACACTTTTCCCTGTGTAAGGAGTTCATTCGGACGTCCCTGGCGGTGTTTCTGATGTCCTAAGCTGGCATGGTGGCTGTCGGGCATGAAGAGAGGGCCTGAGCCGTGCAGGTGCTGGGCCTGGGAGGCAGGAGACACCGGCTCCACCCCCAGCTCAACAAGAGCCTCGTTCTGCATCTCGGGACTCAGCATCTCATCTATAATCAAAGGGATGAGACTGTCCCAGGACAGGCTGCCAAACAGAAATGAAATGAGATCCATGTAAAGAAAGTTTCCCAGTTGCCACATTTAAAAAGTAAACAAAGAAAGAAAGAAACAAACAGAAAACAAATTCTAGAAACTGATTATTCTACTGTATGTAAATTAGTATCATTTTGACATGTAATCAATATAGAAAGTAAGAAGATAGATTACATTCCTTTTACTAGATAAATCTCAGCGTCTGATGTGCATTTGACCTACAGCACATGTCAGCTCAGACCAGCCTCCTCCCCAGCGCTCCTAGCATCAGTGGCTGTGGCTAATTTATTGGACAGCAACTCCAGGGGTCCCACCAGGGTTCCTGGCTGAAAAGCGGAGGAAGTGTCCACACTAACCCTAAAAGGATCTCTCTGAAAGAAAGGTGGATTCACTTTTAAATGTCTGTATATCGGCGGGCTTCACCTCCCTCCAACCTTGGCTACAAGACAGCCCTCTTCCTGCTGATCCCTTCCTGGATGTAGGGAAGCAACCCGGCACACAGCCAGGGTGACCGGGCCTCAGGTAGACTTACCTGCTGTCTGTGTCCAGTCCCATGATGTCCTCCTTCTCAAACAAGGTACAGAGGAGGGGGATCATGTCCCCAGAATTGTCGGGGGCCCTTTCCAACCACTTGGACTTGAGCATGATGAAGAGTGACTCAGTGAAGTCCTCGATCCTCTTCTCCACCAGCCTGCAGTCCTCGTAGATTGAAGGCCACGTCGGTGCGCGTCTGCTCGGCTACCTCCCCATGCAGCACAAAGACAAAGAGCTGAGAGTCATTAACGCGGTGCCATACAGCTCCTCTGCACTTGGAGCTTCTCGAAGGCCTTGGCTGAGAGGCAGTCGGTAATGGTGACAAGGCCCACTACCTTGCTGTGGGTCTGGAATTCGCTCCACCCATTCTCGGGCACATAGTGGTGCCTGTAGTGGATACAGAGTGCCCAATGGGAGCCGCACGGGCTGATCTGGCTCACCAAGGAGATTCGCTTATAGATGCAAAAGAAATTCTCCTCTGAGATGATCCCAACTGGTTGGTCCACCACGGGGAGAATCCGGTCGTTCTCAGCGCACTGCATGTAGTCAGGGATGCTCATGTTGCAGCTCCTGCCGAGAGGGGAGAGGAGATCGAGATACATACTTTGCTGTGGGCTGCAGGCCCCTCTGGGTTGTGGTGACCTTGTGTGTACCAGCCAGAAGGCAAGGGAAGTCCAAGCAAAGCTGGGGGTAAAATTTGTCCTCAGTGTCTGCACATGGCTACTGTAGGTCGGATCACATTACCCAGCTTTTGGTCTAGGTTTCCTGCCCCTGCCGAGCAGGGTAATTTCTTATTTTCGGTTCCAAGTACCTAGCCAGACACTGATGCAAAGTCACTGCTCAAAAATGCTGAATAAAGAAATGAGCAAAGGAAATGCTTTCCCCAACACCCTTCAGCAGAATATAAAGAAAAGGACCATAGTAGGATCAAAAGATCTGGATTTCAACGCCAACTTATTTGATCTCCTAAGCTTCATAATAATGGATAAGAAAACTTGCCTTGGGGAGGAGGGTACAGTTCAGTGGTAGAGAACGTGCTTAGCATGTACGAGGTCCTGGGTTCAAACCCCAGTACCTCATTTTAAAAAATGAAACAAATAAATACACCTAATTACCCTCCTGAAAAAATATTTTTTAATACAAAAGTCAGAAAACACCTTGCAATTGACACAACATTGTAAACTTGACTATACTTCAATTAAAAAAAAATCCTTGCTTTACAAGAATATATCTGGATTATGGAAGTTTGCAAATGTAAAATGCCTAGGGTACCACCTGCATAAAATGGGGGGGGGGGCTGTACAAATTTTTCTATCCCTCCTTTATGAGCTATATTTCCTTTTGGGGGTTTATAACCTCTCAGAGCTAATTTTCTCAGATTAAAAAAAAAGAAAATATTACCTGATTCTCAGTACTGCTAAAAAATCTGATAACCCTATGAAAGTATCTGACACACAGAGGTTACTCAATAAATGTTGAATGAATGAATAAACAAGCAAAGTGAATGATGCTCCCTGCCACAGACCATCATAATGGTACTGCCTGGAAATCCCAAGCCCACGTTCACCCGACTCTACACTAACCATGTGGGTGAACTGTGCAGGACTATGTGCTTCTCTAAGTCCCAGTTTAATCATGAATAGAAATGAGGGCAATAATACAAACGTCAAAGGGTTAGTGAGTCAGTAATGAATTGTACCTGAATTTCGCAAGATTGAACCATTAAGGAAAATTGGGCAAAGAGTCCATTGGCCCTCTCCATATTATGTCTTATAACTACATGGGAATCTACATTATATCACAAAATTAAAAGCCTAATTTTTTAAAGAGGCTATCGAGGTTAAATGAGCTCATTGTCTCAAATAAGGAACACACAGCACAAATAGGACAATCCCTAGACCATGAGATACACTCAGTTAAATTTCCCACTGAACCCACTGGTCCCTCCAACTTCAGAGCACGAGGATGGGTCCTCATGGCCAGAGGCCACTGCACCTGAAGCTAACAAAGCTAATGGTCCCCACTTTCAAGAGCCCCTGTCACCACCCTAGGTCTAAGTTTGTATTTGTAATTTTTTTTCTTTTTATTAAATAGAAACCCCCAAATGCATAGCCTTCAGGTCACCAAAACCTTACCACAGAGATCATGATGGCAGCCCTCCTTGGTGAAACAATAAAATGAAAAGCCATTTCCATAAGAACTCTGTGTAAATCTACCAGGGAACTTCATCCTGGACTGAGGGGAAGAGGACTGGGGAGGAGGGGGCAATCAGAACCATTGGCCACCTGTCCCACGATGGACTTTAGCTTCAACACTCACCCTCCAGGAACATCAAAATACACACAGACAGAGTGCTATGGACAAGATTTTTTTTTTTAAAGAAATCACTGACTCTCTAGCACCTCTTATTTTTACCGAGACACAAATGGATTATGTATATAATGTTTCAGAAAAAGCCTAAAATGCTATCACCCCAACTTGACACATGAAGAAACTGAGGGAGAGAGGTTTACCACATTGTGCAAGATTTGAGAGAGGACACATCAGACATCGTATTTAAACCCAATCCCCAACTCCATTGCTCACCCTAGAAAGTGTGACATACTGCCCCTTTCCTGCCCTTTCCCTGCAATAAATTTCTGAAGAGTCTTTTCTGTGCCATCTGGAATCACAATCACATCACTTTTCCACAAAGAGCTATGTCACTCCTTGGAGGATGTATCAAAATCTAAAGGGTTACAATGGGAGGAGAGATTTGCATTTTCTGTTTCTCAAAGGAAACATGGCTTTAAAAGAAACTGAAAAGGACTTATCTAGTCTACGGTCTCATTGTGCAGAGAAGGAAACGGAGGCTCAGAAGAGATGAGGAAAGGGCCTTATTAACAAATATTGCCTGAATGTAGCACCAAGCCAGCCCTGGGCACTGCTCTGGGAGGATCTAGGAGGCCCAGGAGAATGAGTGTTAGAAAAAGGAAAGAGGAGAAGAAGCATTCTAGGCCCTGTCTCTACATGCACATAACATGGAGTTCCACCAAATTACCCAGTATGGGTGCAGCCAACATTAAGGTGGGCTAGAGAGGTTATAGAAACCTGGAAGTCTCAACCATAGTGGAAATTCCAACATTTACTATGCTTTTTTCCCAGTTCAAGCATCAATTCAGGGGGCACTCTGTACCAGGGACTACACGAGGCCTGGAGCTCTCCCAAATACAGATCTCTATTACCACATGTGCAAGCCACATACAGGCCCACCAGAAGAAAAATGCCCACAGATAAGATGGAATTACTGAAACTGAAAGCAGCCAAGCAGCATATATTAACTAGGAAAAATGGTGCTGCTAGAAATGGACTCATGGACATAGAAACAAACTGTGGTTAGCAGGCAGCAAAAGGGGGATTAACAGATACACGTTAATAAATATAAAATAAATGACAAGGACCTGCTATATAGCACAGGGAACTATATACAATTTCTTGTAATGAGTTGTACTAAAAACAATCTAAAACGTACGTATATACATATGCATATGTTTATAACTGAATCTCTGCTGTACACCTGAAACTAACATTGTAAGTTAACTACAATACAATAAAAAATAATTCGAAAAATAAAAGCAAGTCATTAAAAAAAATAAAAGAACATTGTAATCCCCGTAGCTATAGGTGGTGGAGAATTCTGGCTGCAAGCAGCAAGTCCACTGGATCACTCCAGCACTGACTGTCACCCTTTGTGTCCATCAGAGAGTCACTTGGCTTCACTGAGGTTAATTTTCTCTTCAGTGAAAGGCTACAGTTGCAACTAACATTGTATAGAATCTCATCATTCACAAGCCCAACAATTATCGAGGACTTCCCATGGGCCAGGCTCTGGACAGATGAAAAGATAGGGTCTCAGATATATTCATGGGTAGAAGAACTTTATGCCATAAAGACATTAATTCTTCCTGTTTTGATAGACAGATTCAATGCAATTCTGATTAGAATTCCTATCAGATTTTTCATGGAATGTAACAAGTTAATTTATGGTCAGGAACAGCCAAGAAACTTCTTTAGAACCACCCCTGGGGAAGGGTGGATAGGTCATTGATTTCCACTGTTCTTTCTGAAGTGATGAAAACGTTCTGGAATAATAATGGTTGCACCACTGTGAATAAGCTAAAAGCTGCTGAATTGTACCATTTAAATGGATGGACTTCATGGTGTGTGAACAATATCACAATAAAGCTGTTATATGAAAAAATATTTCTTGACAATTATTTTCCCCTCTATACAACTAGTCTGCCACACAATTTAAGAAAAACAAAAAACCAAAACAAACCAAACTATGCCAGGAGCTCTTTAGGACTGCAATGTCCCTAGGTCTCCAAGGCCTCTGGTGGTGCTGTTCCTGTGAACACACACTAGCTGGGCTGGACTAGTTAGGGACTGTAACTATCTTTCTAAAATCCACGGTCACACGTTTCAGCCTGGGAGAGGGAAGCCTGGAGGATGTCACAGACTCATGCCTTCAGCTCATTTTTAACGGAACCAAGCCCTGCTTTCAACACAGTAATCTCTCTCACTATAAAAACACGTGACATCAAGAAGCACAGCCATCATGACACCTGAAAGTGTTCAAGAAAATTACCTGGGGCAGAAACACTGAGGGAGGAGATGGAAGCTCGCTCAGCACTGACGCTCCCTTTTGCCGACTTCACCAGGAGAAGCTGGTATTTACAGCCTGAAGCTCTCAGCCCGGGGAGCAGTGCCCGCGCCACTGAGCTGGTCCACAGGGAGCGGAAAAGGGAGAGCAGGGCAGCCCCGGGTCGCGGGGCAGGGAGAGCGGGGTTGGGGGGGTGACGCGGGCTGCAGCCCCGCTCGGAGGCCAGCCCCAGCCCCAGCCCCAGCCGCCCGCCCCCGGCGGGGTCCGCAGACCCCGCCCGCCCGGGACGCAGCCCGCCCAGGGGCGGGGACGGGCCGGCGGCCGAGGGGAGGAAGCCCGGGAGGGGAGGCCTCGCGGGCGGGAGAGGGGAAGGGGACGCCAGCCGCGGACTGAGGGGAGCCCGGCTGGGGCGAGAGGCGGCAGGTGCACACCTGGCCCTGGGCAGCTGTGGCCGGGGCGCCGGGGCAGAGGGGTCTGGCCCGAGCAATTTAGCTGAACACACGCTGACTCGCGCCCTCCCGCAGCCGCCTGAACCTTTGCCGTGAGCCCCCCACCTTGCACTTCCACAGCCGGAGGCCCAGGCCCCGGGCAGGAACCAAAGGCCTACCGGGCGACAGAGCTGAGAAGCCTTTGGGGCCGATCCGCGGCTCGGAGCTGGGGCTTCCAATCCACGGTCCAGCTGGCACCGACTACGCATGCGCAGGAGGGCCAGTGATCCTCTGGTTTCTGTGAGAGAAGCTGGGGAAGTGAGGGAGGGAGAAGATCGGAGGAGGAGGGGAGGAGGGGAAAAGTGGAGGTAGACAGATGGACAGGAGGTGCAGAGAGAAGGGAGTAATCTGGAGGGGGGAGGGGAGTCGCAGAGATGGAGAGAAAAAGCTTTACCTCTGGGCGCACCCCGAAACAGTCGGCAGTCCTGCCTCTGTACCCCTCTCTAACCCTTCAGGGCCCGCAGCTCAAATTTTACCTCCCTGGTCCAGCCCTCCATCCGAGGCCTCAGTAGAACCCCTACGGGGATCACACCCGTTGCCCCCACGCGGAGCTGTGTTTCCTGTTGCTCCAGGAACCAAGCACCCGCGGGTGTTGTCGCTCAGAACTACCTTGGGAAGAGTACATATTCCCCTTTTACACGCTGGGAAACAGGCAGGCAAGATCTCTGCCTTAGCTCCACTGTCCCAGGTGTTGTGCTGACGGGGAGCGGGGTGGGGATCAGAGCCCCAGAGGGAGCCGACTGCCTGAGTGTTGGTGCATAGTCCCCACCCCTCCTGAGTAAACCACACCCCACCCCATCAAGGGCTCACAGTAGGTCCCTGGGTGTGGGAGAGCTGCCCTCAGTTCCAGTGCCCAGCTTGCTAGGTAAATAGGAGTGTTACCGAGTCCAAATTCATTCTCCTCAGTGCAGGACAGGCCAATAATTTGGGAGACCAGGTGTTGGGGCATGGAATAGCAAGTTTCTGTAGACCTAGATGGCAAACTATTGTCCTGGAAAACCATCTCCCCAAGTCAGGATTCAGGCTGCTTTCCTACGTGCTTGGTTGTAGCAAACTCTTCTTGGTGTAGGAATTCTTTTTTGTTAGAATCCTTTATTCTTGCAGCTACCTGCCTGAGTCAAATCTCTGTAAACCTCCAGCAAAACAAACGTTATTTCCTATTCTGAAACTTGTTATCTTTTTATGAATGAAAAACTGTCTAATATCCTTAAACGTCAGAGCATTCAGAATAGGCTCTCCTGTATATTTCAGGCTCTAGGCAACATTGTTTCACAAGCAAGATGAAGCCTAGGAGACGGAGCACAGGGTTAAAGTCAAAGGAAAAGATCTAGTATGGAGTCAGATTTGTCCTTTTCTATTACCTGGGCAGAAGGCACTTGAGGATTTATACTCCTATAAGTTAAAAATAAGTAAAAGTTTAAAGGAATTTACATACATAGGTGGGAATGTTCATAGCATATCTGCAAAAGCACACAAAGGATAGTAAACAGTGGCATCTCCAGGGAGGGCTGAAAGAACAGAGGATGAGGGAAAACTTCTTTCACTTGTGTATTTTTGTGCTCTGTTTGATTTTTTTTAACCATATGCATGTATTTCTTTTTCAGTTAAAAAGAAATTGTAATGGAGCAAAGGAGTATCTAGCACAGCAAATACAGTAGCCATGGAATCACTGAGCCATCACTGCTAATTTAAGCGAGGAAACATTTATTGTCTCTCTGCCATGTGCCCAGTGCTGTTTTAAGATTCTTTTATTATTTTTATTATTATTTTTATTTTTATTTTTATTTTTATTTTATAAAATGATAACATGCTATCCCTCAACCCTGCCCATGGCTTGTGGAAAACCAACTGAGTTTTTATTGAGTTGTTTTCCAAGGAGTAGAGATGAGTTATAAACAGAACACATCTTCCGGGCAAAACAATCGGAGTGGTTTTCCAGCAGGCCAGACAGCTATGAAGGGTTTGCAACAGAGGCGCCCAGAGGCTGAGAGAGAAAGCCTCCAGGACCCTACAACAAGCTGCCCAAAGTGCCTTCTCCATGGCACTACTGAAATAGGAAAGAACAAATCTGACTCCATATTAGATCTGTTCTTTTGACTTTAACCCTGTGCCCTGTTTCCTAGGTTTAGTCTTGTTGGTTCTGCACCTTTTGTAAATCAATGTTGCCTAGAGCCTGAAATATAAAGGAAGTTGCTAGAATGTATTACCTGGCCAGAAAAGAGCAGAAGTGGTTACTGGCTGATGTTCAGGAGCAGACTGGGACACCTGACAACATGTCATAAGTACGGATAGACAGCTGGGCACCAAAGGAGAAGCTTCTAAGACTCCATGAGGGACTTGTTGGATAGGAAGGAAAAGTCCCAGCCTATAGCTCTGATCTCACCACGAGCTTACTGAGCGAGGCTGGACAAGTCACTTAAATTCTCTAGGCCCTTGCTATCCACCATGGGAACCACCAGCCACATTCAGGATTATGAAGTTACTCTTTAGCCAGAAAGAATTATAAATACACATTTTATTGCAAAATTTCAGCAAGTATAATATTTAAAAACATTATTAGTTATCTTGCCCTAATGAGTTATTTTTGTATGTCTAGCTTTCTGTGGTTTGCAATGCCTGCAACTAATGATTCCCTTACAGTGAATTATTTTGAAATTATAAGTTACTGGACACAGTACCCTCATATCACACTTGAAAAAAATTGATCCACATAAGCAAGGGGATCTGACTTAGTAGTTATGAGCAGGGGCTCTGGGGTCAGCCTCCTGAGTATAAATTCTCACTCTGCCTCCAGGGGGTTGTGTGTGAATCTTGGAAATATTATTGTTGTTGTTATGTGTGCCTCTTTTTCCTTCCCTTTTAAATAGCGAGGAATATATAGACTCTATCTCGTACGGTGTTGCCAGGATTAAATGAGTAAACGTCTGTGCTGCCCACTTCCCTGGGTTTCAGCATTCTCCAGGCAATCAGTGTCAAACTCAGAGGCATTCTCCACTGTCTTCGTCACTCAGGGTTGCTGTAACAAATTACCATGGGTCGGGTGGCTTAAACAACCAGCATGTTGCTTAAGTTTTGGAGGCTGAGGTTAATGTATCTGGGAGAGGAGAGCCTTCATGGCTCGAAGATGGCTGTCTTCCCACTATCTTCATGGGCCAGAGAGCGGAGAGAAGCAAGCAATCTGGGGCCCTTTATAAGGCCACTAATCCCATTCATGAGGCTCTACTCTCATGACCTCATTTTATCCTAGTAATCATCACTCAAAGGCCCCGCCTCCCAATACCATCACCCTGGGAGATGGGGTTTCGACATATGGATTTTGAGGGGATGCAAACATTCAGTCCACACATCGGCTAACTCTCCCCAACATGCAATCATCAAACCTGTAGCTAGTTTCAAAGTAATGTTTATATCTCTCTGCCCATTTTGATTCCTGCATCCACTAACACTGAAGCCCTGTTAGATTTTATTCATTATTTTTCTGGTAGAGATTTAATTGATTCCTCTACTCCAATGATCTCCTCACACCAAACAGTCCTCTTAACAGCCATGCCAGGTAGGTCTTCCTTAAATCACCTTCCCACTGCACCTGGTTGTTTTTAGGTGTAAATGTCAGAATCCTCTCCACACCCCAGCCTAGAAATTTAATCCCTTACACTACCGCTCACTATGATATTTTTCTATTACCACTGTAACAAACTTCCATAAGCTTAACAAATTAAACCAGCACAGATTTATCACCTTATGGCTGTGGAGGTCACAGATCCAACACAGTTCTCATTGAGCTAAATTCAAGTTAACAGCAGGGTTCCTTCCTTGTAGAGGATCTAGAAGAGAATGTTTCCTTGTTTTTGTTTTATTTTCCAGTTTTCAGAAGTCACTCACCTTCCTTAGCTTGTGCCCCACAACTTCCTCCATTTTCATGGCCAGCAGCCTTTCTGAACACTGCTCCATGGCTACACCCCTCTCTGATTTTAAACTCAGTTGGGCTATGTCCTCCATTTTAAGGACCCCTGTGATTACATTGGGCCCACCTGGACAATCCAGGCTACTCACCATATTGTCTCATCTCAGGTTCCCCTTCTCCCCTCCCATTCAGGCATTATGAATGTGGCTGTGACACTCACCATGTGTGACATTTCCTCTCATGAGCAATTTAAGGTTCAAGGCACTTATGAATGACTTTTTGTTTTTCTTCCTTAGTCTTTCTACCTTCAGTACGTGTGGTGAGATTATATGAATCCTTTTTATTTGTGGCCCTCCACTAATCTTTAATAATGTATCATGGGTTTAAAAGGCTAATAGACAATTTATAAGACAGAAATCCTCTAAGATTTTTCTCCTAATATATCTGCCATCCCTTTTGCCATGTATAGAAACATGTGACAGTTGGCTACCCTGTGGCGGGGGAGGAACATGATTCTGCCACCACACTCCCCTCATTCACACCAATTTGATGATCGGCTAACCAAGGATCTATGCTCCCCTCTTCACTCACTTCTTCCTCCTTTACATTGACTTTCCTGTTCCCACTGCTTCCTTCATTCACCACATCAGGATTTCATGACCACATTCATCTCTAAATAAAATAGATATCTTCCATCTAATGTCTGATAACTGTTATTGTATATGCACACACTGACCTACACATAACCCCACCCATCTCTTTATTTTCCTATAATCTTCCAGAGGAGTCAGTTCCATGATGATGATGATGATGATGATGATGATGATACTGATAGTGATGACAGGGGCCTCTCAAGGATTCTGATAAAGAGGGAATCAATAAAGAGAGGGAATCATTGCAAAATTGCCCCAGAAACAGGCTTAAAGTTAAATAACAGCTAAAGTGTTTAATGAATTTGACTAATATTTAACTATTTTTAAAACTCTGTAACACTGAATTTAAAATTTTAATGGGAATTTTCATTCACCCCTAACCAAGATTCAACTCTAGGACCAAAATCTTAGGACTTGTTTCTTCTAACAAATTGTCCACTAGCCTTTTAAACATGTGATCCTTTAAAAAGTGTAAGTGCTGGGCTGACAATAAGCAGGATTCATATAATCTCACCAGACACAGTTAATGTGGAAAGACCAAGGAAGAAAAACAAAAAGCCATTCATAATGTCTTGAAACTTACATTGCACACAGAAGAAAATGTTAGGCAAGGTGAGTGTCACATCAACATGACGCCTGAGTGGGGTGGGGAAGCTGATCTTCCTCATCAGACATTTACGCTAATTTGTTAGATGCCAACACACTTTCCTCATTGGATTTGCTTCTAATAAGTATGGAAGAGTTTAGGCTCTACCAAGAGCAGACTAAACTTTTTCCCCCGCTGTCAGATCACTGGACTGAATGTCCCCACAAGAAGGATATGACTATGTTTCATAGGGAAGTCTTCCTGAGAAGCAACAGACTTTTCGAGGGCAGAACTACAGTTCCCCCCATGGAGGGCTGGAGGAGGGCTAGAGGGGACACTGGAAACACAGCAGGAGTGAGTTCAGATACTGCTGCTCAGGTCGCCAAAGTCAGTAGTGCTATCTCTAAGGATATGTCATTCTCCCAAAAGTTCCATGAGTGAAGGAGCCTGTGAATACTAAGCAGGTTGTTAAGACACAGCAGCACATAATTTGAGTGACAACACAATTAGAGTATGATTTGATATTTGGAAAATAATTAGCCCATTGTTCTTTCAAACTGCAGCAGTAGTAATAGAAATAAAAAAGACTGAGCCGTCTTGGAGACAACAATTAATAAACAATTCTAAATCTGCAGGATTCCTTGACAATATGCAAGCAATGAGCTAGATGTGTGCTGCAGATGCCTGTTACTGCAGAGCTCACTCCTGCAAAGCACAGACTAATTTTCTCAGCAGACAGGGGGAACCAAGTCAAGATTCCTAATCTTGAGAGGTTTACTATATGGCCGGAAAGATCAGACAAGCACATACAGCCAAATATGAATAAATGTAATCAAATATTATGAAATGTGAATGGAGCACATACGAAAGAGAAATTCCTTTCACCTGGGATCTAGAGAGACTTCTTCAGAAAATGTGGCTTTGGAGATGGCCAAAGACATGGGTGGAATTTTGGCAGAACAGGATGCAAGGAATTTAAACACTGATTCTAAAATTCATATAAAAATGCAAAGGATCCCAAATATCCAAAACAACTTTGAACAAGAAAGACTTACACTATCTGATTTTCAGCCTTTTTTTTTTTTATAAAGCTACAGTAATCAGAAAGTATGGTGTTGGTATAAAACAGGGAAATAGAATAATGGAACAGAATAGAAAGTTCAGAAATAAACCAACACTTATATACACAATTGATTCTCAAATAGGATGCAGTGGAGAAAACGACCTTTTCAACAAGTAGTGCTGGAATTGTAAGTGATATGCAAAAAAAAAATGAACTTTGATCCATACCTCACAAAATATACAAAATTTAACTCAAAGTGGATCATAGATCTTAATAGGAAATCTAAAACTATAAAACAGCTAGGAGAAAAAGCATAGGCTTAAGCTTTATGGCCTTGGGTTTGGCAAATATTTCTTTGCTATGACACCAAAAGTATCATCTATTTTAAAAAGTAACTGGTAGAGTGAACTTTACAAAAATGAAGACTCTTCAAAGCTCTTCTAAACACTGCAAAGCAAATGAAAAGAGAAGCCATAGACAGAAGCTATTTGCAGATCATATATCTGGTAAAGTTCTCTCTTTGTGTCTGATCCAGAATAAAAAGATTTCAGAACTCAATAATAATGCAAACACCTGAATGAATGAATGAGGTCAGAAAACACACTTCAGTAAAGATACCCAGATGGATCATAAGCATATGAAAAGATGCTGATTAAAGATGCCATTAGTCATTAGAGAAATGCTTTTAAAACCCAGTGAGATACTAGTACACATAATTACTAGAATGTATACGATTAGAAAGACCGACCTTACAAAGTGCTGGCAAGGAAATAGAGTAACCAGAACTGATACACACCACGAGGAGTTTACAATAGCACAACCATTTTGGAAAACTGTTTAACGGTTTCTTTAAAAAAGTAAACACCTCTCTACCATATAACCCAGATATTCCTCATCTGATGCTTTAGAAAATAAAAGCATATGTCCATACAAAGATTTGTAACCAAATATTCACTGCAATATAATTTATAATAGCTCAAGTTGTAAATAGCCCATGCATCCATCAAGAAGTAAACGGAGAAACAAAGGATAGTCTAACCAAACACTGCTCACAATAAACTATTCAGGAAAAACTCAGCACTAAGCAATACTCTGCTATAAGAAAAATAAGCTATTAATACAGCAACACAGATGACTCTCAAAATAATTACACTGAATGAAAGAAGTCAGACAACATAGAGTAGATACTGCATGAATCCATTCATCCAATGATCTTGAAAATGCAAACCAGTATGTTGTGGTAGAAAGCAGATCAATGGTTTCCAGGAGAATAGACGGGGAGGGAGGGAGGGACAACAAAATGCAGGAGAAGAGTTTTGTGGGTGATGGGTATGTTCACTGTCTTGAATGTGGTCATGGTTTCTTCGGGATATACTTATGTCAAAACATATTAAGTTGTACAATTTAAACGTGTGAAAATTATTTTGCCAAGTATACCGCAAAGCTGTCTTAAGAAAAAAGGCACTTCTGTCCTGACACAACTCAGGGCCTGATTGGAGTGAGATGATCAGTCCCTCACCCTCTCTGCCTAACAGGAAGGTAGAAAAACTCTCACGGAAGGTAAGATATGGATTTTTCATTTGCAATGTCTGCCATGTAATAAAGAATTTCTAGACATGCAACATGTCAAGGCTATATGATGGATAAAATGAGAATAAGAAATATTAGACAAAGGATGAAAAGGCCCAGGTGATGTAGGCATCAGAGTTACCAATAAAGGCTATAAAATACTTTTAATATATTCAAGAAAATAAGGAAATGATGGGAGAATATATAACAGGGTCAAGACTTTCACCAGAGAAATATACTGGAATGTATTTTTAAGAAAAGTCAAATACTCTAGAACTGAAGCTTTCAGCTCTGGAAACAGGTAAACAGAGCTAATTAGGATCCCTTTTAAGTAAAACTTTCAGTAATGCCGGATAAAATACAACAACAAAAGTAACACAGAGCTAACTGGAGTGAGAAGTTCCCAGGTGACAATACAAAGAGGACACTTAACGCCAAAATGGTAATCTTGTGAGCTGATGCCACCGCACCCTGGAGGGAAGGGGTTTTCATCTGCACATAAATAGGGATACAATGTCCATTTAGGAAAAAGGGTCCATACCAGATGTAGAAGAGTCTTCCTTTATAAAAGCCTCTGCATAAGACGTATTGGAAGACTTGCCTCTTCACTGTAATAAGACTCAAAGTTCTCCACATGTGCACACAGGAAAGGGGTGAAACAATCGGTTCTGTAGGGAAAAACAAAGTCCCCCTTAAAAAAATCTAATCTCCACGCCCCTGCTATATATGAATGTGGAATCCAAATTGATACTCCACTTAAAATTCCGGAATTCCCAAACCAAAAAATATAATAATCGAAGGTTGATCATATCATGTGGAGCCTTAGGATAAGCAACACAAAATTGTTCTCTATGGGAACTTTAAAAACCAGGATGTCAGGGACAATCATAGGAAAAAATTGTACTCACTATAGGGAAGCTCCCACAACTCTACACACATACAGACACACAACTGTAAACAGACAGAAATAAGTGCCACAGGGAAGAAAGAGCTAACAGTAAGACACAGGGCGATTAATATTCCAGAGCCTAAAATTATGAAGCAATCTAAGAGAGAGCATAAAATGAGTATGGCTGAATCATTTAGGTAAAATGAATCTTATGTAACATAATGAATAATCAGGACATCATGAAAATAAACAGATCAATTTTTTAAAGAACTAAACAGAACTTATGGAAACAAGATACAGATATCATTTGGTATATAAAATTCAATGAATGGGTTAAGGAACATTTTAATCTTCAATATCTAGGGTGTTCATTAAAATTCAACAGTAATCTCTAAAGTAATTGTTTAAAAAGAGAATAAAAATAAAGAAGTCAAAATGAAGAATGCAAAATAGACCAGTCACTATTCTAAGTTCTTCATCCATTTTATCACTTAATGCTCACAGTCTTTGAGGTGGATAGTACCACTTTTTGTATATGAAGAAAGTGAGTCTCAAAGGGATTACGTATCCTGGTTACATGGTTAGCAAGGGAGGGAACCGAGCCCGGATAGGCTGTCTCTAGACGCCATGCCCTTAACCATGACTGCAAGGTCTGTAACAGGCAGGAGAAAAGCAGAGCAAAGCAAATAGAAATCACAAAGCGAGATGCCAGAAACAAAACATCATCACTAATCACAATGTATTTAGATGAAATAAATAATGAGTTAAAAGATGTACAGGTTTCATTTGTTTACCTGAGACAAAGCAGAATTAAAACTTAAAACTGGTTGAAAGCTTAGAAGAATAACAGAAACAGGTCAAAACTTACAGCCAGAAAAAGAGACACCTGAGAAATACTAATCAATGGAAAGGGAATCACTCAAGCCTCCCTCAGGTTCATAGGTACCTGAAACCCACCTTGGCCTGACACTTACCAGCTCGGTGCCTGAGTGAAACAATCAATCCCCTGGAATTTTCGTTCACTCAACTGTGAATGTAAGGAACGATCCCTCCTTTCATCCAGCCAACTTGTATTGACTGCTATGCCACGGGTACTGTCCAACCCACCTGAGGTCCTTCAGTGAACAAAAAAGGATCCTTGTAACTGTAGGACTGAGGAAGAGCGGAACATAAACTACAGTCGTGACAGTCATGTGAAATATATGGTATTCTAGAAGGTGATAGAAATAATATGATCAGGGAGAGGGGGTTTCTGGGGCAGAGACAAGGGGAAGGCAGTTTCCAGTTTAAAATGAGATGGCCAGAGTGGGTCTCACTGGGGACCTTGAGAAGGGGGTGCTAGTTGCTGAGCTTCCTCTATCACAGCACCACACACTGGGTGACGGGAACCACAGAGGCTCCCTGTGTCACAGCCCTGGGGGCGGGGAGTCTGCAGGCAGGGTATCAGCAGGGCTGGTTCCTCCTGAGGGCTGGGAGGGAGAGGCTGGTCCAGGCCTCTCTCATTGGCTTGGAGACGACCGTCTTCTCTCTACATCTCATCACGTCATCTCCCATGTACACGTGTCTCTGTGTCCACATTGCCCCTTTTTATCAGGACACAAGTCATACTGGATTAGGGCCCATCCTAATGACCTCTTCTTAACCAATGACTTCTGCAACAACCCTATTATCAAATGGGGTCATGTTCTGTTGTCCTGGGGATTCAGCATATGAGTTTGACAGAGACCGACCGGGGCAACAGGCCTGTGGGTGCATGTCTGATGTCCCCAAGGGCCAGCAGGGAGGCCAGTGTGGCTGGAGCGGAGTGAGCCAGGGAGAAAACCGGAGATGAACTCAGCTTAGGGAGGGGGAGGAAAGCTGTAAGGTCACCATAAGTACTCTCGCTTCTTCACTGAGTGAAATGAGAAGCCATTGCAGGATTTTGAGCAGGGAAGATCATACCCAGGGTCACAATCATGCCTGATTTAGGCGATGAGGATAAAAATATTTAGGCTTTTGAGCTGATAATAGTTAGACTTCATGTTGGATTTTGAGTTGATGGTGTAGTAAATGAGACTCTGGAGGGTGTTGGGATAAGGTGCATGCATTTATCATGTGGGATGGACAAGAACCATTGGGGCCAAAAGGAAGAACTTGGTAGAATAATGGCCCCCAATATGTCCACGGTCTGATCGCTAGTACCTGGGAATATGTCACTGTGCATGGCAAAAGGGATTCTGCAGGTGTGATTGTCAAGGACCTTGGGATGACAGATCACTGTGGGAAAGCAAACGTCATCACGGAGGTCCTTAGAGGAGAGAGGCAGATTGGTCGGAGAAACAGATGTGAAGTGGCAGCAGAAGTCACAGTGACACAGGGCCCGGGGCCAAGGAGTGTGAGCCCCTCCGCAAGCTGGGAAAGGTAGGAAGATGAATCCCTCCCAAGAGCCTCGGTGTGGAACGTAGCCTTGGTCACACGTTGGTTTTAGCCCACTGACATTGACTTCGCATTTCTGCACCCTAGAACAGTGAGACAATGAATGTGTGTTACTTTAAGCCACTGAGTCTGTGGTCCTTTGTTACTACAGCAATAGGAAAGGAACTCAGGAACCAACATGAACATGAACCACTGGCTGCCTGCTGTGCTGGCAGGAAGTCCTTTGTCTCTGATCCTGGAGGAGAGTCCTGTCTTCTGGCAGCATCCACAAACTACCTCATGCTAACTTGGCAGCTTGCAGGTGGTCAAATCTTAACCCTGCACAGTTCTTGATATTTAGTTAATAAAAAAGATGGTGTCATCATGGGTATTTTTCCATCTTTTAAATACACTTCAGTCTTCTAATCGAGAGACCGTGTAAATAGTTTTCAATCTTAATAATAAGTAACTGTGGTTTTATTTGGTTACTTAAATTATGAATAATAATATTCACATTAGTAAAAGTTATTAAAATCAACATTCTTCAATGAAAATATCAAGTTTCTTTTTGCATGAACATGTATTAACTACAAGAAACGTTCCATGCTTGTTCTAAGATTTAGTGTTAGAGTCTTAAATAACAGTATTTTCCTCAAAAGGTATTATGGCGAGGGGATTTCTTTTGGTGGAACAGTTCCTACATAAAATTTGATGCATGGCTCAGACCACTGGGAACATAGAGATGATAGAAATAAGGAGGCATTATAAACACAGAACAATTTTTAAAGGAATTTAAAAACTGGATGTGTGAAAACAAAGAATCAGAGAATATTCTGGTGAAATAAAAGTATTTTTCAGCTTAAGCAAGACACTGGGTGAATAAACCTAAAATGAAAAAACCACCCATAGATTAGCAGCGAGACATGCATGCAGTGTGACTGATCAAAACCAAGTTGTTTCCAAACCAGTGTGCAGGCATGATGCCTTCATGAATCAAGTCTGTGTGGCACCAGGCCACCTCGAATACATGTTGATGAGGTATTTATAAGCTCTTCAACATCCCAGCTCAAAGCCCACACAGGAGCCACACGACCATCACCTACACGTCTGCAAAACACACATCATAGTGAATAACACTTCTTGCTCAGTAGCCTGTGGCAGGGCACTGTGAGCAAACAGAGATACAGGGACACAGGGACACAGAGGCACCTCCCCTCACTCAGCTGACAACCTTCCGTGCATTCCTGGGCACAGGATTGTCATAATGTACACCATGCATTGATCCTCCTCCTAGGAAAGACACGACAGAGTTGTCTTCAGGTTTGAGCAAGGGTGGCCTGGGGATCTCAGAAGAGCTGTTTCAGCACAACCAATAGAAATGATGGCCACCATGACCACGAGAGACGTCCCATGCCATCTCGGTAGGCACTTGGGATCCTGACAAAAGCTGGGCTCAGTAAAGGGTTGAGTAGAAGGCACAGACCTGAGGGATGCCCCAGCAATAGGCAGGAGGTAGGGCCTGGTTTATACTGCTCTGGGTGTATCTCAGCCTCATCCGAATACGAAATCAGAAATTTGCAAAACAGCAGAGCTGGGATGGATCACCTACTCCAGACTCCTCACCTTACAGTTAAGAGGGTGGCAGCCCTGACAGGCAAAACAACATGCTAAAGGCAGAGCGTGGGAGTGGCAGAGCCAGAGGAAACACACAGTTGCCACCCCCCGTTCAAGGCCGCTTACACTGAGTATGGGGCCAAGGTTTCCAACTAGGAGAATGACACAGTGTAAATACTTTGTCCCCCCCAAAACCCCAAATGTTTTTTAAAGGCACAAAAACTCACCTTAACTAGCTCTCTTCTGAGGGGGAGCTCTTCTGTCTCCGTCTTTCTGTCTGTCTCCATTTCTCTCTCTCAGACACAAACACATACAATTTTGTGAAAGGGGAATTCCTGCCATACAAAGACAGAATTCACATCTTCAGAAAGACACTTGACAAAGCACGTTTCTCAATTCAAGTCTTTGTGTGAGGTCTGAGCAACTGGCTTATCTTCTAGAACAATTGGTGGTTCCAAAATCAGGAGATCATCTTCCCCAAAGGAAGAGTTCTGGTCCGTGTTGATGAAGTTGGGGATGTCACATTTCATGAGCCTGTTCGGCTCCTCCTCTGGCCACCTGCTGCATCTGATGGCTTCCTGGAGCTGAATATCACTGTCAAGGGTAATGGTTGAGATACCAGCTTTGGCCTTGTCCAAGTGGTCCTCTTCCTTGACGTAACAGTGAAAGAGGGACCGAGATACGTCTTTGCGCTGCCAGAGAACACCTTGGGCAGCAGCGGTCTTCCAAAGTCTGACACAAAGCTGTTCAGTCTGAATCTCTTCTCGGGAGACTCTGCATTGCTATAAAGAAAACCAAAATAAAAGATCGCTCACAATCTAGCTCGATGACCTGAAGAATCATAGTTTTTGCCACTTACTGTGTGTAAGTCCCTGCACAGAGCACGCTTACAAGCACTGGAAGTGAGAGACATCACTTCTGAACACATACAATTAAACCCAAGGCAAAAGTCTCAAGTGAGGGCCCTTGGACCATCCTGAAAAGACATCATTCCCTGAGAATCCTCAATATTGCTGTATCGCACAACACTGTTTCTCAATGGGACACTCAGATAATCTTCATCAAAATTAAAGTGCTTCTTAAAATGCAGAATTCTGGGGTACAGTCACTCCGAGTCTCCAGAGGTAGAGACAGGTAGTCTGTATTTTCAGAGCCGCCAAGATAACTAAACACGCTCAGGTTTAACACCGCCGTCTACATCGGGTCACGACAATGATGTCTCACGGGGTGAGGGGGTTGCCATGTGTGTCAGGGTGCTGTCCTACCCACGAGACTCCCCTGATTCTCAGAACTGTCAGTGCTGCCCCATTGGGCAAGATATACCACCATTTCACAATGCATACGCAGGGCCCCCGACTGACAGATACAATCAGTGATAGGAGAGGGGACAAAACTCAGGTTCCTGACCCCTTGTTTCACTTACTATGGGATAAATGATCAATTCAAGGGTAATACATCAGTGAATGAGTGAATAACATGACTCTCGTTACTCCCACGAGTGCCTGGAAGAGCGAGCCTGGGCACACTGAGAACCATTACAGCCCATCTCCTTAATTTCCATCCTTCCCAGATTTGTGTAAAGGTTACTTGCACACAGACAGTGACTCCTGAAGGGCAAGAATCATGTCTGAACACACTCTCAAATCCAGAACAGAACCTGACATCAATTAGGCTCTGGAGTCTGTGTTTCGCGAATGTGGAATCTCAGTGATTCCAGCTCTTACACCATGCCTTCCCATCCCACCCCCCACGATATAGCCCTTATGACCAGTTCTCCCGGGGCTGGGGCCACGGAACCCATTTACAGGACTGGAAGAATCTGATCATGTAAACCATCCCCCAGATTATCATCAAGAGTCACCTGCATTTCAGGGATCAGTAATCCCAGAAGCTTTGCAGTTCAGGCAGCTGAGGGATGTTTATGTCAGCTCTGTCTTCTACTGTGACTGCCTGGGTGACATCAGACAAGGAATTCTGAAAAGCCTGAGCTTTTCCTTTCAGGAATAATCTGCTTAACAAATCTCATTGACCATTTAACAAATGTGATGTGAAGATCAATGATTTACACAGGAGTATAACATTCACTAGGTCGTGGATTTAGAATCAGAGAAAAATCATTTGAGAAAGATTGACGGAATGTAGCTTTAATGCAAATTTAAATATTCTTACCTTTCAGTAAATCATCTTCTTCCCCTACTTATCACTTCACCCAAGTTTAAAAGATGTTTTAGAACAGGGATGAGTGTGCCAGCCATCTGTGACCCAATAACCTAAAATGTCACCTAGGGAAAAGAGGGGAGTAACACATTTTTAAAAAGTATGGTGAGGACAGGGGGCCATCCCCCAACTCCACTCTAAGAAGCTCAGAGTAATAGCTTTCCTACCTGCCTTGGGAATCAGCTGATATGAAAACCCACCTAGAAACCACACTGTCCAGCAGCTCTTCCGTAACACAGGCTACACTTTCTCAGGATTAAAATTGGGTCCAGTAACCACTTCACTGAAGAATAAAGACAAATGAGAACAAGAGAGTTCTTCCCCTCCCCAGGGGAGAGCCCAGACCTTAGGCTGCATGCACTGCGCCCACCTCCCAGGAGAAGGATTAAGTGGAAAAGGACGTCCTGGGAAACAAGGGCAGCAAAGGTAGAGATGGGAACAAATAGACCAGCTGGCCTGGGACAGCCCCCTCCGTCGCTGCCTTGGCGGCTGCCTCTGCCCCCTCAGCACATCCTACCCACCTCAGGTGGCTAAGCTGTCAGGGAAACTGTGCTTTGCGACCTGGGGCAACAGAGGCTGCCCCCAGGCCTAGCTGCTGGGGAGATGGGAGTTAAACCACTAGCTCCCAAGTGGCAGGCTCCATACCCTCGCCATCACCCCGCCGCCCCCGCAACTTAACGTACCCCCGGGGCAATATGACCCTGAGAAGTGTGACCTGGGAACGAAGGGCAGCAGAGGCCGCCCCCAAGTCAGGCCTCCAGGGAGATTATCCTCCAGCTGGCAATAGGCAGCAAACCTCTCCTCTCCATCCCCTGATCTCACCGCGCCCACCTCCCAGGAGCAACCTGACCTGGTGTGGTGTGTCAGGCGAATCTTGGGCGGGAGAGGCCGTCCCCAGGCCAGGTCAGGGGAAAGGAGAAGTGGCCCCATTAGGCAGCTGCGACGGCCGGGTGCCCCTGCCCCTCGACCTCATCGCTTCCGCCTCCCAGGGGCAAGCTGACCTGGAGACGGGCATCCGGCTTCTTGAGAAGCAGAGGACGCCCCCAAGTTTGGCCGCGGGAAAGAGGGGAGCAAATTGACAAGCTCCACGCGGCAGGTCCTCTACCCCCGCCGTCGCCACCCTCGCAACTTAAAGGCACCGCCCAGGGCGCCCCTCCCCCAGCAGGCTGAATGGGACAGGTGTGTCTGCTGATCTGGAGCAGGAGAGGCCACTCCCACACCAGGCCATCTGGGAGATGGGAGCCAATCCACCAACTACCCAAGGCATCCCCATCACCCCGCAGAAGCCACCGCTCCTGCCCCCTGACCTCACGGTGGCCTCCTCTAGGGAGCAGGCTGACCTGGAGATAGACGTCCGGCGAACTTGGGGCAACAGGGACCGCCTCCAGGGCAAACCACGAGGGGAAATGTGAGCAAATGGACCAGCTTTATGGGAAAACCTGCCGCTGCTGCCACCAACCCCAACGTACCACGCCCGCCTCCCGGGGTCAGGCCGACTAGGATACACGTGTCCCGTAACCCAGGGCAACAGAGACAGCCCCCAGGACAAGCCGCGGGGAAGATGGGAGCTAATGGGCCCGCTAACCCGCTGCAGGCCCCCGACGCCCGCCACCCCTGCACCCTGACCACCCTGCCTCCCGCCCCCAGGTGGCTAAGTGGGACAGTGGTGTCCCGGATCCTGGGGCAGCAGAGGCCGCCTGCAGGCCATGCGGTGCAGACTTGGAGCTAATCCACAAGCTACCCCGGGGCAGCCTCCCTATCCCCGCAGCCACCAATTTACCAGCTCCCTGACCGCACCGCACCCATCTCCCAGGAGCAAGCTCTCCTGGAGTCGGACCTCAGGCAAATCTCCAGCGGCAGAGGTCGCCCCCAGGCCAGGCCGCGGGGGAGAGAAAAAATGAAGCAGCTCCCTGGAACGGACCCCCTCACCCTGGCGCCGCCGCCGCCGCCTCCCAGGAGCAAGCTCACCTGGAGGCCGGCGTCCCGCCTCTAGGGCAGCGGAGGCCACTCCCAGGCTCCGCCGCGGGGGAGAGCGGAGCGAATTGACCGGCTCCCCCGCGGCAGCCCCCCTCCCCCCGTGGGCCCCGCACCTTAACGACACCGCCCCCACTCCCCACTCAGCAAGCTGAGTGGGACAGGCGTGTCCGGCGACCTGGGGCAGCAGACGCCGCTCCCAGGCCCGGCAGCCGGGACAACGCAGCTATTCCACCAGTTCGCCAGTGGCAGCTCCGCTCAGCCCATCTGCTGCTGCCGCCGCCCGCTGACCTAACCGCCCCACCTCCCAGGAGCAAGCTTACTTGGAGACCAACATCTGGCGAATCTCCGGCGGCCAAGGCACCCCCAGGCCAGGCTGCAGGGAAGAGAAGAAATCGACCGGCTTCCCTGGGAAGCCCCCAACCTCCGCCGCCACCGCCGCCGCCTCCGCCGCCCCAAACCATTGCACTAGCCTCCCGTGGTCAGGCTGACTATGATGATGTGCACTTGACTGAGCACTTCCCTGCACCCCTACACTCCCTGTACCTCTGCACCCCTGCCACTCTCTGCACTTCTGCACTGCCTGCACCCCCGCATCCCCTGAACTGCCTGCACCCCCAAAGCCCCTGCACCCCTGCCACCCTTTACACCATTGAACTTCGTATACTCCTGCACCCCTGCATGTCCCACACACCACCTCTTGGGCCTGTGTCAGAGCCTCTGCCGTTAGACCAATGCACAGGGACTCACATCTTTGCCAGTATATGATGCATCAGTGGACGTCTGGGGTTGGCTGCAGGAAGGTACATGTTCCCGGTCACTAGCCTGGGCGACTAGGGTGATCTCTGTGAGGTCACCCAGGACGGGCTCAGAGATGCTGTTCTTTGGGAAGAGATGAGTTGAAACCGGTCTTGAGGGCAGAGCTGTGCTCACCAGGCCGTTCACGCTTCATGTTTTACACAGGGCTTCGGAGAAGTGAAATGGATCCGGCCAACTAATGTGAAGGAAAAGCCCAGCTGGGCTAACAAGCTAAGTCACAAATCTAAGTGTAACAAGTGTCAGATTACTGATCTGAGTTCTGCTGGGCTAACTCATAAATCTGAAGTTTAGTGTCAGTCTATTGGGCTAACGAGCTCAGTCACAAATCTAAGTGTGATAATTGTCAGTTTACTGATATAAGTTCTGCCAGGCTAACTTGTAAATCTAAAGTTTAGTGCCAGTTTACTGGGCTAACAAGCTAACACATAAATCCAAGCTCAACAATAGTCAGTAATGTGATCTGTTCCAAGTTGATAAGCTCCAGTGTACTAATTCCTTGCTTTTTGTTGTTTGAATCTTATTGGCTAATAGCCCCATACTTGTAATTAACCCTATAAAACCTCATGTGCACCTCTTGGAGGTGCTCAGAGCTTTGGAGCAGAAGCCCCTCTGAGCCCGCCGGTGTAATAAATCTGAGTACTCCAACCCTTCGAGTGGTACTTGTTTCTTGGCTGGCCTGTCATTTCTGTAACATTTCGACCGGCCTACTGTGCGCCCACCTCAGCCCTGGGCTCTGAAGCAGACCGACTGGCTCCCACTGTCAGGACCCAGTTTGGGTACCTGAATGGTCCCTTGTAGGCATCCTATAACTTCTCAGGAAGAGGTCTGGCTGCTCCCACCCCATGGCCCTCCCTCCCACTGTGCTGGCCCCAGGAAGGTTCCTTATTTGGGGAAGAAGGCAGCCCACCCCCTACCCCACCCCTCACCTTTCTCTAAACCGGGCTGGTGCTCTCTCTGCCCTTCAGAGTCTGGAAAGCCATCCCTCTTCAGTTATGTCTCTTCTGAGATGGACTTGCTTCCACTCAATTCTAGAAGAGGATGCACCATGGATTGCACTGGGTAAGAGAACCAAAATAAATAGTTTCTTCTCTGAGGTTTTCTGTTTATCTACTGGGGCTGGGCTGTGTGTAGTTTGCTACAGCTATTGGTGCGAGAGGCTAAAGCCGCCTGTGTGTCCTTGTTTTCATCTCCCTGCTGTCTTTGGGTTTTCCCTAGACACTCCTGAGACATTTACTTCTTTTAATTTTATTCCTGTCATTACACAGGAGACCTACTGACATGGAGATAAGGTGTTGGGGGAGTAGGACAGATTAGGGCATCTGTAGTCCTGTGATTATTTCTCATTGGGCCTGTGCCCTGAGCTGTGACCTCCACAAGTGTATCTCTTTCCCCCCAACCCAATTTGGGTGACACAGAAGGTGTTTCCCATCCCCCAGGTAGGTTAGGCTCTGGTAAAACACTTTCTCATTTAAACAAAACAAAACAAAACACAACCCCCCACAATGGAAGAGAATGTTCTGGGTGTATTTCAATAGAGCTATTTTTTCCTTTCCTGGCAGGAAGCATGAGGAGTTTTCCTATAGTCTTCACTCAGAGAACAAGGTACGGACCTGGAGGTAAAATGCATGAAAAAGAGCAGAGGGTCCCTCTGACTGGCCCCCTGAAGCTGTCACAATCAGACTTCCCCACGCTGAGCCTCCCGCTGGCCTCAGGGACCTGTTAAATCTGCCTGCCCCCGGGGTTCTTACAAAAGACGGTTCTGCCCTGGGAGCTGTGACTCTCCAAGCCTGCCCGGCTGCCTCTCTGGGTTGGGAGCAGCTTTCCTCCTCAGTTTTCTTGTGGATCTAAGAAGAGCAGTGGGTTTTCAGCTCCCTCAGCTCTGGTATTGTTTTCAGGACAGAAGGAGCAACTTCTGAGCTCCTCATAATCTGGACCATAGGCTGGAAGCCTCCCCTCCTCTGCCTCCATGCAGAAAATAATTGGCTGTGGTTCTAGCCGAGTTTCTGAAGATTTGGATTTAAACACACACATCCCAGCCCCCACAGGAGCACACAGTCCCATAAATCCCTACAATTTCCACTGGTAACTACGGAGCTGATGAGGACACGGGTTTCGGGGCTGCAGAGGCCTGACTGCACGACTTGCTCCGTGGACTATTTATGTGTTTGTTCTGGGCTTTGTCTGAAGTGGCTTGCTTACCGCACCTGGCACATGGGAAATATAAAATAAGTACTACTACCTCCACTTTTTCTCCCTCTTGGGCCTTCCAACTTAAAACTAATAAGTGAACTCAGACGGCCTAGTCACCACAATGAGGTCCGTCCAGCCTGGCTCTCCTGAGTGACGGGCACTGACTTGCACATTAACTCAGAAAATTAGGGGACCCTCCTTCCTCTAACTGGGCCTCTCCACACAACAGGCATGCCCTCAGCTGAGACGGGGCCAACCCCCACTGAGGTGTGTGCTGGTGGATTCCGTGTGAACTGGCCCTGCAGGGACATGAACCTGCAGTGAGGTGGAAGGTCAGGAGGAGAGGGGTCCCTGCTGGGGCAGCAGGGGACCTGGTAGCACCCTGCTCAGCCTGGTGCTTGGGGCTCCCCAACATCTCCTACGGCCCCCGGGTCTGCTCTGGTCTGGGCCACTCCATGCACCCTCC
Source organism: Vicugna pacos (assembly GCF_048564905.1). Lineage (NCBI taxonomy): Eukaryota > Metazoa > Chordata > Mammalia > Artiodactyla > Camelidae > Vicugna > Vicugna pacos. The sequence continues at coordinate 15,802,139 of NW_027328742.1, read as the reverse complement.
CAGTATCTTTTCATTAAGTCCCTTTTTTTGCTTTCATCAGCCAGAGGTGGCTTCTGTTGCTTGTTCAGTGAAATAGTGAATCAGGAAACCAGACCATTTTTAAGATCAGTAAAATGCCAACCTCCGTCAGCTCGCCGGGCAGACCGTGCAGCACAAATTCCCGCACAGGACTGCAGATGCCTTACGTGAAGGGTCCTCATCATCTGTCTTCAGAGATACAGAAGCTGGTGGTTCAGGTAAAACCTCATGGAGGGATTGAGGAATCCAAAGCTGGTTGGTTTCAAAGACTAACGGGTCGGACCAAACCCCTGAGCTGTGGTCAGAAGCCTGGCTCAATGTCACGCAGACTCAGCGCCCTAAGTGTCCGGTGGGGCCGGTGCTGTTCCCTTTATAGGCTCTCGTTGCAGCGTCACTGTAGCCCCTTACACTCAGCAGGGAATCCAGCCCTCTTAGCCCCCACCCTGAATGTTCCATGACACAAATCTCGGGAGTGTTTAATTTTCATCTTTGTTTAGGAGGATGAAGGTGGTTCAAGAGGAGACATAAATTCACACTTAGTGACACCATGTCACAGCCAGTACCTCCTCCTTGGAGAGCTATGTGCTCCCACAGTGGTGGCTGGGGGGCTGGGCAGAGCCCCTCCACTGGTCACAGAGGGACTCACTCCTCTGGCTGCAACTGATGGGTTGGACAACCAATCCAGAGGGGACAGAGCATCTTTTCTGGGAATTTGGAACTGACACACAGAAATCAAGTTCACTCATCTGGGGACTGGGAGGAGGGTGGGAATCGAATGAAACCAGAGCAGGAGAGAAAGTTACAACTGAGTGAGAGAGAGACAGAGAGTCTGAGCTTGTGAGAGCAAATAGTGGGAAGAAAGGATAACAATCAGGGGACAGAGGAATTCCTGCTCCTGGCTGTCTAGTGTGTCCCAGCCCATCAACGAACCTTCCAGATGGTTAACATCATTCCAGTTTTGTAGATTAGGAACCAGGCCGAAAGAGACGGGGGTTGGCTTCGGATGCACAGTTAATTTAAGTGCCACTGTTCCCCTCACTTCCCACTGCCTGAAGGCACCATGATCCTCACAGGGACCCTGCTTTGCTGACATCCCAGCACCCTGATAAAAGGGACCCTGCGGGAGTGAGAACCTCTCTGAGTGTGGAGAGTTCCCTGCACCGAGATGCCATGCATCAGCCGGCTCCCGCTCAACCCAGGTTAACGTCTCCCCAGCTGTGCAGTCTCCCGAACCGCTTCCCTCCCTGCCAGGCACCCCCGTTCTTACCACCGAGTGTACTGCAGGAATTCAGGCACAGGGATGCCCAAAGCAACACGAGCCCACCGGCTGTACAAACAGCAGACTCCCAGCCCCACCTGGGCTCCAGGGGGATAGTAGGTGTCCTCACCTTTCATGTATCAAAGGCAATCTGTTTCTTCAGCTGGAGGCTATAGAGAAAAATAAAATTTCCAAAACATCGTTCAGTGAGGAATTCCTCCAAGGACCTGACTCCAGAGTCTACAAAGAGTTGTGCTGGCCGCTCCTACCCCCGGACTTTGGGTGAGGTGGTTTATTGATCAGCACAATCGTCGGTGGCCCAGCTCCTGGGCTTGGCTGCCCAGAGGGGGCTGGGGGAATGGGTAAGACCAGGGCACTCAGGAAGAGCACAGAGGACCTGGCCTCTCCCCTCTGCACTTGTAAACCTTCACCCAAATCTCAAGGCATCGGACAGAGTGCAGCTACCACAATAATGAGATGCTCCCAACTCTTCACTCACTCCTGTCCTTTCACTTACGTGCTGAGCATCCACTGGGTCACAGGACATGACACACAGGATGGCTGATGGGACAGGCTTGGTATTTCCCCCTGGATCCTGTTCAATCTGATGGAAGAATGATCACTCATAAATGGTTTCTCAAAAGGATACATAGACAGAATACAAACTGCAGAGTGAATCAAATTTTAAAATATAAATGAAGATCCCCCAGTCACCCCGCCTAAGGTTAACAGCATAAAGAAAATAGATCTTGCCTTTGATCACCAAGGAAGTGGTCACCCCCTCTCAGGGGGAAAGGAGAGTTATTCTTTGAGCAGGACACAGAAGTGCTCCATCGGATTGGACCAGGACCTCTGCATTCATTCAGCAAATCTGTATAAGCTCCTACTACATATGGGAAACTAGTATCTATACCCATTCCCAAGGGTCTTGGGCTTTATTAGTCAACAAATTAGACACGACTCCACATCACTGGGGGCTCAGAGTTTTAGCAGAGGAAACAGGCAGCATGATGGGGGTAGCAAGAGCTTGGGGAAAAATAAGAGTGATATGAGCAAACTCAGGTGATGGTGGTGGGGTGCGAGGCAGGCAGGAGGGAATAAGGCAATCCTGGCAGATCTCACGGAGTAATGAACTTGAAGCAGCATAGATCCGGAGGAAGAAGGAAGAGCCGGAGCCAGAGGCCTCCAGAGTGATGGGGAGAGTGTGGGCGGAGAGGCAGAGCACGCCGGGTCCCGGAAGACTTTGGGACGACTTTGGCTCCTAATGAAATGGTGACCCTATTAGTGAGTTTTGATGGGATGGGTGATGTCCAATTTATGCTTTTGTTTTGTTTCTTTGGGGGGGAGGGTAATTTATTTATTTTCATGAAGGTGCTGTGGTTTGAACCCAGGATCTCATGCATGCTAAGCATGCGCTCTACACTGAGCTACACCCACCCCCTCACTGTATGCTTTTATAGGCTCCCTCTGACCCTGTATAGATGAGATTGTAGAAAAGCAAAAGTGGAAGAAGGAGGCTATTTGGTGTCCAAGAAGGGGCAGAAGGTGGCTCCTAGGAGGGTGGGGAACAGGGAGTAGGTGGTTAATGAAGAGTAGCCAGAATTTTCTAACAAGCTGGATTTGCTGTGTGTGTGTGTGTGTGTGTGTGTGTGTGTGTGTAAGAGAAAGAGAGAGAAAGAACATGGTTCCAACATCTGGACCTGGAAAATGGGATGGATGTCCTCTCCATCCACCGGGGTTGGGACAAGATGGGGCTGAGCAGGTGGAAAGTGGCTGGAATCAGCTCAGTTCTTCAATGTCATGGTTAAGGAGTCTATTAGATATTGCCACAGAAATGCCTAATAGGTAGAGGAGTCTGGGGTTTTTTTTCTTTCTTTTTAACATTAAAAAATATAATTTAAATGTATTAATTTTATTATGTGAATGAATCTGGAATTTTATTTCATGCCAAGGTATATGTTATAATAGCCAAATGGAAAATATATCAGAAAAGGGGAGAAATGAGGGCTTTCACATAAACTGACTGTCCATAACGTAGATAAAATTTCAATAAAACCAGTCTTCAGTGCAAAAACCTCATCTTGGTGTTACATAAAATTAAATGAAAAAGGACTATGTTGATGTATCATTATTTCATGTTACATAATAGCCCCAAACAAGCGCACTGTTTCACTATGAGGCTTGTAGAAATACTATTCACTTTATTGACATAAATACAGAAATGCAGAAAGGTTCTAAGGTAGAATAAGCATCTTAGTGGAAATAATAGAGATCTGAGCATTTTACATGATATGTATGGACTGATTCAAAATTTGGAAAAGTAATTTACACAGTAGAACATATGTATGAATGTGAAAGCAAGATGAATGAAAGAAAAAGGATATGAGTATCAGGGAGAGAGTTCCAAATGGAAAGGGCCAATCAGGGAGTTTTGGACAAATCGAGAAATTGATGGCATGTCAATTTCCAAGTCTGGTTGCTTCTACCAAATTTATAGCAGAGAGATAGTGGAGAGATCCAGGACCCAACTCCGGGGCACATTCGCAGTAAATGTTTGGAAAAAAGAGGAGACCTTGGCAAAAGACCAGCCAGTGGATCGAAAGCAGAGCGATAGGTTGGAGGCCAAGTAAAGCAGGAACATGGGGGAGGAGGGATGGAAGGGCTGGGTCAAATGCTGCCAAAGGGCCACGCATGATGAAGACTAAAAACTGACCACTATGTTTAGCAACGTGGGGTCACTGATGGCCTTGACAGAGCATTTTCCATAGAGCGAGGGATCAGGGGGAAAGCCAGAGTGGGTGCAAATGGGGATGGCTCAAGAGAAGATGCAGACAATGAGTTTAAACTACTCATTAAAGATTTGCTGCAAAGACATGGGGTGGCAATTGGTGGGGGCGAACTAGGGTCAAGGAGTGCTGTTTGTTTCTTTTAAGAGGATGGACTTTCATATACTGACAAGAGACAAGTAGCAGGAGAACAAAATAGATGAGGTAGTGACAGAGAGGATGGATGTGGGAGTGACAGCCCGGAGAAGATTGGATGGATGGCCCCCCTGGCGACTTTTGGATGATCTGGCTTTCGATGTCACCTGTAATAAGAGGTGGGGCAGCGAGAGTGAGGTCACAGACATCAGAAGGTGAGCGGATGTGCTGGGAGTTGCTGGTGAAAATTCTCTTCTGTTGGCTTCAGTTTGCCTGGTCAAAGTAGAAAAGTAAACTTACCAGCTGAGGAACGAGGAGGAAGAGTTACTGGAGTCATGAGCAGAAGATACAAAAGAGCCTTCAGGGACAATGGGACAGTGAAAAGAGCAAGGGGAGACGGGGGGAGCGTGCTCCCAGAAAGTTACATTTTATCATTGAGGACCCCAAGTGTTGGATGTGTGATCGCCCTTCCTGCTGTCTATGAAATAAAAATTGAATATAGTTCAGGAAAAATGCTATTTCATTCTAAGAGGCTGCCTGTTTCTCAGGAATGGTCATCTTAAACTGCAAACATTACAAAAACTTTGAAAAGAAGAACTTGTGTACCCAATGACCCACTATTTTCTTAAATTTAGTTGCTATTTATTCCCCTATCAATACCACAGAACCGATACTGCCTAGGATGGTGATACATCGATGCTTAAATGGAAATGAAGTCTGTATCTTTTTCCTAAACTCCGTGGCTTCCTTAACATCCCATTCCCCTTGGAATTTAGGGGTGACCGGTATAAGAAATGAGAAACAGTTTGAGAAAATCCCGGCTCAGAATTACACAGCACAACCTCAGCTCAGAAGTATACAGCTGTAAAAATGTTTAGAAGCAAATCTCTGTAACTACTCTTAAAGGATTTTGCAAACCTGGGCCTGCCCAGATGTTTCCAAACTGGAAAGGTACTCCAATCACTTGACCGGTACGGGAACCAGAGGCTGGTCAGCCTTTTCTGTAAAAGCCAGAGAGTAAATATTTTCAGTTTTGCAGATCATTTTGTTGTAACCATGCAGGTCTGCAATAAGAAAGCGAAGAGCACTGGGAGACAGGAAACAAATGGGCATGCCCACACCCTCCCTTCCACTCAGGGCAGCTTCTCTGTGGTGGGGAGCTTTGCCACAATAACTTGTTTCTTTGTTTCCATTGGTTTCTTTGTTTCCACTTTACTGCTCAAGCTCAGAATTTCAAGTGAGCCTGGTCCTTCAGCATCCATGCAGAGAGAAGGCTGAGCGGGGTTGGGGACCCCACCTGACAGAAAAGAGAGATGGCTTGTCACCATGCCATGAGACAATCACACCTTCCGGGGTGAAAGGGAACTAAGATAAGGGAGGGGCACAGCAGTGGGACTCCTGGGTCACCTGCCAGGCTTGCTCTTCCGCCATGGCCACCCTGGGTGCCTGGGTGGTGTTGGAACTCAGCTACAGTGATTAGGCTGAGGGGACTCAGGATAAAGGACCCTCCATCTCCACACCGGGTTCCAAGCTCAGCCCTTCTAAGTCTACCCTCTGAGTTTCTGGAACTCACCTGGAAGAATACATGATCAGGCCAGATCCAGAGCCGAAGCCACACACGACAGGTATCACGTGGGGTTGTAACCCCTTGCACAGTGGTCGGGGTCTCCTTGCAAATCTGCAGAAATCCCTGTTCTGCCTCATTCCTGGGAGAAACCCCACATCTCCTCCTACTCTGTCTGTTCTTCTCTTGAGGCTATTGTCCTGGAGGGATGCAGAGTCCTTGAACCTGGCTTTCCAAACGTACATAAGCAGCCTGTTCAATGAAATAAATTATGCAGTTTTTCACCTTTGCCTGTATTTTGATTCCAGAAAGGCTGCAGGACTCTTTCTCACTGTCTCCTGTGCCCCCAACACTTGGTGGCCCTCTCCTCATGGAAACACGATTTCCCACAACTGCACCCTGCCTCCCAGCTTGTCAGAGGGGAGTGACCCACAAAGACACAGGTGTTTTTGAGGATCCTGTCCCCAAGCAGAAAGCCTACTCCTGGAGCCACGGACAGGGATCTGGCTTCCTGAGCGGCTCAGCTCTAACTGAAAGCCTAAACTGGGGTTCCTGAACATTGCTGAATGACTTTCTGAGTCACCTTGGCTGGAGGGGCCTGATTTTTCGTTCTAGAAATGGATGTAGCGTAGCCTCCATTTTCAGGGCTGACATTCATGATGGAGCTAGTTCCCCCAACTGCACCCCAGGAAGGAGAGGCCCTTCCATCCCACTGGTTAGAAACCCATCCCAGGGGAGTTTCAAAGCACCACATCGCTGTCAGGTCCAGCATCCCTGCACATTGGCCCCTGCCCCTGAATGAGCCCCTTCTCTGGGCCTTCCTTGCCCTGACATGACCACACCACAGGTGGTGCTGGGGAAGGCAGGGAGTGCAGTGAGGGGTGGGGGGAGCAGAGCCCCTTGCTCTGGAGTGAGGGTTCTTGGGGAGACCACAGAGCAAGGCACACACCACCCCCACCCTATACCCCAAACTCTTAGCCCCGCCAGCACAGGGGCCGCTCTGCACCCTCTCACCATGGCTCTTCTCTGGGACTGCACCCAACCCGGCATCTGGCACCCCAGCCCTACCTCCCCTCTTATGACAGATCCCGTCTTCTTGGAAACTGCCTAGAAGCGCTTATTCAAGGCCGGAGCGGCCCTGGCCGATCTGCATTTCAGGTGCCCTACCTGGCCAGCCGTGCGTGCCTGGGCTCAGTCCTCTACCTTGCCCACCGGTAGCCTGCGTCCACGTCCAGTGCAAGCGGAGGCCTCGGAGCCCAGGCTGATCCCCACACATGGGCAGGTGAGGGTGCCCCCGCCCCGCTGCCCCACTGCCCCTCTGCCCAGCCCACTGGTGGCAGCACCGCCCCAGCCTCCGGCCGGCGCCACCTGTAGCTCAGGACTTCCGCGCGGCCCCGCCCTCCCCGGCCCCGCCCAGCTATCCCATAAGCCTCCCCCTACCCAAGTCCTGGCCGCGCCCTGGCTCCCATTGGCTCCGCAAGTTCTGCCCTCCCACATCTAGACTCGGGAGGACGCACGACGCAAGCGCTAGGGGAGGACCCACGACGTTGCCATGGTTACAGGCGCCGCGCTCCGCGCGGGCCGGCGTGCGCTTCTGGGGCGGCGAGCGGGCTCCGGAAGTGTGTAGCTGCCAGGGACCAGGCGATGCTTGCTGCTGGGGATGATGGCTTGCTTGGCCGGGCGACTAGTTCTGGCCTGGTCAGTAGGCGGCCGACATCCTGTCTGGGGCGGCATCCCACAGATGGTAAACGTACGTCCGCGCCTTTGGCGGGGCCGGTGGACATGAACCGGGGTGGGATCGGGGTTGGGGTGGTGGCCAGGGAGGGCTGTGGTGCCGGGGAGCGTGTTGGGGTGAGGCGGGGCAGGGCTTGGGCACAGCCTCAAGCTTTCCTCCCCCTCAGGCCCTGGGGCTGGGGCCGCGAGTCTGGGTCGCCATTGGTGGCCGCGGCCTCCCAGAACCCCCCGGGAACGGCAGGCGGAGGACCCACCTTATATGAAGCGAGGCCTTACCCGGATTTTGAAGAGCCCCAGAATCAGATGTTGGAATGGGGTGGTTTATCAGCCTTATTTATCTCCAGGGAAATTTCAGTTCCATCCAGATATTGGTTCCTTCAGTCAACCTCAGGAATAAGACAAGGGTCAGTGCCGATAAGAAGTTATCTAGGGCTTGACTCAAAATAAACTATGCGGGGTGTTGGGGTGGTAGATGGGACCCTTTCTCTTGAAGTTAGCAGTCTTCTGGGATTAGAGGCCCCGGCTGAGGATTACATCCTCATCTGCAGTAATGGAGGTTTTGAGAGACACAGAGAATGGAGGGGTGCGGTGGTCGTAACTCATTACAGAATCCAGGACCCTTGCCTGGCTCTAGTGCACAAGAGTCTCGCCTAGGATAGGGCAGCAGTTATCAAAGTGTATCCAAGGCCACTGAGGTGCAAGACCATTTTCATAGAAACGCCAGGATGTCACCTGCCTTTTGCACACTCTTGCTCTCCCGAGTTCCTGTGGAGTTTTCCAGGGAAAACCTGGCCTGTGATATCACAAAACAGGGAATGCAGAGGCAGATAGGAGAATTCAGCTCTCACCAGTCCATAAGAGATTTGCAGAAATTAAAATCACTGCTATTCTTCTCACTAATGATTTTTGTTTTGAAAAATAGAATTATATTTTAAGAGTATTAATGGTAACATACAGTAGATTGTTAATATTTTTAAGTGAATTCATACACTTTTTCTAACTTCTTATTCAACTTCTAACACAGGAAATATTGATAGATTTAACTCACATAAATAACAGCCTTTTGGGTTTCTCAGTAATTGTTAAGAGTGTATAGGGTTCTGTAGAACAAGAAGTTTGAGGGCCCCTGGAGAACGGGTGCTCAGGTACTAGTCAGGTGCTTAGTGGTGTTAGACAGACGCCAAGATGTCTTCCGCAACTGTTCCGGAATTGAAGTAATTGGCCACATGGAGATGGGTGGGCAGTGCCTCAACTTTACAAACCAGAAGCTGCTGAATGTGTCTGGAGTCTAGGCCATGGGCTGTGCAGGGATTCCCGTTTTATCTGTTCTATCTAAGCCGGGATTCCTGTGCAGAGGACTGGCCCTGAAGATCCGCTCTCCTTTGCTCCCTGCCAGGTACCTTCTGTGTGACTTGATCCCTCCAGAGGGCATCAGCCTCCGTAGGAACGTCTGCATCCACATTGCCTTCCTCCTGAAGACCCTGCTGAAGATGGAGGAGCTGGTACTGGTGCTATCCCCTTGGGGCCACCTCTACCACTGGCAGAGCCCCGACATCAACCAGGTCTGGATTCCCTGGTCCGACTCCTTTGACCTCCCAAGTCTCAACAGAAACATCCCTGACATTGAGTACGAGCAGTTTATTGCTGGTGAGGTGGTGGTCATTTAACTGGGGCCAGGTGGTCGTTGTTCTGGTTCCGATCTGAACATCGGCCATATTACTTTGGGCTTTTCATTCTGCTTAGGGGCCCTGCTCATGTTTCCCACACTGCAGGTGAATTTGATTTTTCCATAGTATTTTCGGGAAATCAATTTGAAGTGTATGAGCTCTATGTCCCCTCACCCCTGTAAACCCTGGCCTCCTGGTGAGATGGAGCGGTGACAAGGAGGCCACTGCCATAGAGGCCTTGTCCCAGAAGGACTCGCTCCCTGTGCACTCAGGGCTGTTATTATCTGTAGGAAAACATGATGTGTGTGTAGCATGGGCCACGTGCTGGGGAAGATATGTAACTGCCCATCCAGTATAATTTGGTCCTGCTCAAGCTACTCATTTTAAGTTTTGTAAGAAGGAAGAGTTCAAGATTTTCTTTGAATAAAGGTATTTAGAGCTTATCAATTATTTTTAAATTGAAATGTGGTTGATTTACAATGTTTTGTTAGTTTCAGATATAAAGCTCTTTTGTTAGTTTCAGGTATACAGCATAGTGATTCAGTTGAACATACACATAGCCTATTTTTTTCACGTTCTTTTCCATTATAGGTTGCAAGATATTGAATATTGTTCCATGTGTTCTACAGTGAATCCTTGTCGTTTGTCTCTTTTACATATACTAATTTGTATCTGTCGATCCCAAATTCCTAAGTTTGGTTTATAAGTCTGTGAGTCTGTTTTTGTTTTATAAATAATTTCATTTGTATCATTTTTTTAAAATTCCACATATAAATGATATCATATGATACTTGTCTTTGTCTGACATATTTCACTTAGTGAGATAATCTCCAGTTCCATTCAAGTTGCTGTAAATGGCCTTATTTCCTTCTTTGTTATGACTGAGTAATATTCTGTTATATCTAAATACCACATCTTTATCCAGTCATCTGTCAGTGGACGTTTAGGTTGCTTCTATGTGTTGGCCATTGTAAACAGTGCTCCTGTGAACATTGGGGTGCAGGTATCTTTTGGAATTAAGGTTCCCTCTGGATATATGCCCAGGAGTGGGATTGCTGGATTAGATGATAAGTTTTTGTTTGTTTGTTTGTTTTTGTATTTTGAGGAATCTCCATACTGTTTTCCACAGTGGCTGCACCAAACTATATACCCACCAACACTGTAGGAGGGTTTCCTTTTCTCCACAGCCTCTCTGGCATTTATGGTTTGTGGTCTTTTGAATGATGGCCATTCTGACTGGTGTGAGATGATAACATTGTAGTTTTGAGCTGCATTTCTCTGATAATTGAGCGATATTGAACAATTTTTTTATATGCCTATTGGCCATTTGTGTGTCTTCATTGGAGAATTGCTTGTTTAGTTGTTCTGTCCATTTTTGGATTTGGTTGTTTATTTTTTTCTTATTAAGTTGTATGAACTATTTATATAGTCTAGAAATTAAGCCATGGTCAGTCTCATCTTTTGCAAATATTTTCTCCCATTCCATAGGTTGTCTTTTTGTTTTACTTATGGTTTCTATTGCTGTGCAAAAGTTTATAAGTTTAATTAGGTCTCATTTATTTATTTTGGCTTTTATTTCTGTTGCTTCGGTTGCTTAGATTGCCCTAGGAAAACATTGCTGAGATGCATGTCAAATAATGTTTTGCCTATGTTTTCTTGTTAGAAGTTTATAGTGTCTTGTCTAATGTTTAAGTCTTTAAGCCATTTTGAGTTTGTTTCTTTTTGTTTTTTTTGCAACTCTATTGTATGCTTTTGATTTGTGGTTACCTTATTCTTCAAATATATCAACCCATTACTATATCTATTTCCTTTAGACTGATAATCACGAAGGCTCCAACACATCCTAAGAATAACGAAGAAAAAAAAAAGGAAAAAAATCTATATTTCCTTGCTCCCCTCTCCAATTCCCACATTTTTTTATTTTGATGTCCTTTTTCATTTTTACATCTTTATGTTTATTCTCTTGTAACTCGTTATTGCATTTCCAACTATGGTTTTCCTGTTTCTATAGCGTCCTGCTTCCTTTCTGTTTAGAATAGAACCTTTAATGTCTCTGTTAGGTTCAATATTGCTGAGTTATCTCACCTCCCCCCCCCCAGGCCTCTGAATACTCAGTCCAGGAAAGCTAAACCATTCTAGCCTTCATCGGTTCTGGGAAAGCAATCTTCAGAGTGGGAAAAAACATTGAAAAATAATATTCTGCGAGATGCTTTCTACCCTTGCCCAGAGATGAGAAACATCTGAAGGTGGAGGAAAAAAGTTGGAGGTGGGGAACACAAAGTCTTTTCTCCTTTTGCTTCTGAAGAAATGATTGCTTTTGTAATTAGTGGTGATGCCCTTTAAATTGGTGAGATCGAGATTACACAGTTTCAGCGCCTGTGAATAAGAAGCTGGGAGAAAGCTCTCTAGGGCCCCTGCAGTGTGAAAGGCAGCCCCTCTGAGCACTTGTTGTTCTGTATTCTTCCTGCCTCCACACGGGTTCGCTAGGCACCGTGCAGGACAATGCAGTTACCCAAGGTGGATGACGGGGAGACCCCTGCTGTGTGGCGAGCCACAGGAGCGCACACTTGAAGGACAAACTGTAGAGTAGTGGGGCGGTCATAGGAACAGAGGATGGTTGAGACCCAGGATAGTGTCCTGGAGTCCAGCAGCCAAGGCTGGTGGGGCAGATGGGGCCCTGGGTCATGGGCAGTCCTTGAGGGATCTGAAGCAAAGATAGGAACCAAGAGACTGGATTCGTGTGGGGGTACAGCGCCCCTTGGAGGCTGCGGGGCAGCTCAGCGAGCCAAGGGGGAGCGGGCACTTCCCCAAAGCTGGGTTCACAGGTCACAACCAACTCACTGGGGACCGAGAGGCACTGAGTCATTTTTAAATTTTTGTCCTTCTTCCTGGAAAAGAAACTGCAGCCTGTTAAATAGCCTGGGTCATTAGTGAGAATTAAAGACATGAAGCAAGATTGCCTCAAAAGTCATCCATTATGTAGTTGTTAATAAGGGTCAAATGCAAACTTGAATAGATGAAATGAAACATTCATCAGAGGATTTTAAAATCCTTTAAAATAAAAATTCTTGCTGCCTTTGTTCTTCATTTCACGGTTCACATGGTGATATTAATAGTAAACAAAGCAACAACAAACCCTTACAGAACTCTGTCCTGCTGTTGCAGGAACGCTGTGTTCACGACAATTCAATGAGTTGGCACCACTATGAATTCCACTTTAAAGGTAAGGACATTCATTAATCACAGTGCTAATAAATGGCAGAGCTGGGATTTGAACCCAAGCTGTCTGGCCCCAGAGGCCCCTCTCAGCCCCTTTACTGCAGCTCATCACTTGGCATGCCCAACACAGACCAGCATTTAGGAGCAGCGTGACCTTGGCCAAGGCTGCTTCACCGCTTGGTCTCTGTTTCCTCATCTGTAGAATGGGGGTGTGGTCAGTGAACTCTGAGCTCAGGGGTCACTTCCTCCAGCTCTGCTATTCTACTGCTTTGAGTTAGTTTGGTCAGTATCCGAGCCCCTACATGGCCCACACATGGGCTGGGACTTTGCTAGGCCCTGAGTTACGGAGAAAAGTAAGATCAGCCTGCTTGTCCGAGGAGCCTGTGTCCCTCCACGGGAAGCAGCTGCGAGGCCCAGGCTCCCTCACTGGCAGTTTGGGACTGGGCAGGAAAGTCTGATAAGAGACGATGGAGGCAGAGCCCCTCCGGAAATAGAGGTGGCCACACAGCTCTCAGGAGCGAGAGCCTCTGTCCAGGCTCCTGAGAGGGGGGTCCTCATGAGGCCAGTAGTTTCCCCAACCTAAGCCCTCAGGACAAACTTCCAGCCACCCCCGAAGTGTCAGCATAGAGCCAGTCCATCCTCATCACTGTGCCTCTGTGTTCATTTTTCCTGGGGCCTCTCTTCCCCCTACACCCAGAAGACATTTCTCCCTCTCTTCTCTGAGTGTCCGCTCACTTCACCTGTGGTCCCTGCTTCCTGGGTAACCATCTCTGGAGTTGACGCTTTGCCCCCACACAACCCCCTGTTTGATCAGGTGCCTGGATTGACCTCCTTGTGCTCACTTTCCACCTTCAGATCATTGCTCCTCCTCTCGGGAGCACATAGAAAACCCAGATCCTTTCCTAGCAGTGCCTGCCACCCTGGCCTCCCTGCTCATCTGCCTCAGTCAGGAGCACCTGGACCACCAGCTCTGTATTCCCTCACCTCCTTACCAGCAAGACTTCAAAGTTCATTCTCCCTCCACCACCCAGTATTGGAATTTTAGGGTCTTCTTCTCCGTCAGCCTGAGCCAGCCACCCCCCATTCACCCTATCCCCAGGCTCATACCCGGGCTTGTCTCCTTCCAGGGTCAAGCCTCTCTCCTTCAAGTGCCCACCTCTAGCCGACCGGCTGCTTCTCCACCTGCCACCCTGGCCCTCTTTCACCCTCACTGGGGCATCAAGCACTGACTCCTCTGCTTTCCTGCCTGTCCACGTTCCTCTTTCTTCCACTTCCCCACCTTCCAGCTCTGCATCCACAGTCAGCACTCTCTTTATGACAAACAAAACCCCCTTGACCCTTGATCTTTCCAGTTCCTCACCAGGACGACTTCCATCTCGGTTCGCCCAGCTCTATTTGTTCTGAGCCTGCAGGCAGCAGGCTCTCCCAGCACAGATTTCTAAGACTACAAATCAATGCCCAACATGTAGCCACTGCCAAGCAATCCTCCAGGATTTCTCTAGTGAGCACATTTCCCCACTTATCACTCAGTTGTGTCAACATTCTCTGCTCTCTGCACACCTCTAAGCTTTCCTCTGTCTCTTCCCTGACTCCCAGCAGATGGCCTTGCCTCCTGCTTCAGAGAGAATGACATGTTACTGGAAAGGAACTCGCTCACCAGCAGCAAATCTGCTCACCTCACCTTTTATCTGTCTCTCTCCCACCTGGACTCTAGCTGTAGTTGTTCTTAATTTAGTGAGTTTAGTTGACATATATATATATATACACAGTTAAAAGCATAGCACACAATAGGCTACCTTCTAGGGCTTACTTTTTCAATTTAACATAGAGTGTATGATTCATCCAATTAGTTGCATGTACCTGCAGTTCATTTGTTGTAACTGATCTTAAATATTGTGTGTATGAAAATAACACAAGAGAAGGGTAAGCCAGGATTCAGGATGCTGGTTACTTTATGTGAGAAGAGGCCAAGGGCAGGATAGGGAAAGAGGACACAGTATGTCAATAATGTCAATATTCCTGTTATGATGCTAGGTGATATGTTCATAACTGTGTCTTATAATATTAATTTTAATACGTAAATACTTCTGACAGGCACCTAAGATGAGAATGTGTCATGAACCGAGACATACAATGGGTAAAATTACATCATTATTGTTATGTAATCTTGTTATATTATATGTTAATCATAATCTTACATTATTTGTTATGGGCTATATATTATATAGATGCATGAATTATATATTATGTATATAAACATTACATATGTATTATATACGATCTGCTAATGAACAGAACATAATATGCTAGTATACCTTCTGTTATGTGTTATTTAATAAATAATAACATACTATATCCTGTTATATGACATGGCACATAATCTTTAATAAAGTAAGAAATCTATCAATTATATTGTTAATTAGTAAAATTAAAAAAAAATAGCCCGCAACTTTTAACGCCGACACCGCTCCAGCTCTCACTGTCTTTTCTCTTCCCTTTTATGGTAGAGGTCTTCACAGTGCTATCCGTTCCCCCTTTCATCTCCTTATCCTGAACTTTCCTCCTCCTCCCTTCCCATGCTGCCTTCTGCCCCGGGGTCCCTCTAGTCACCAGCGGCCTCTGGGGCACTGATTTCCGGGCAAGGTCTCAGGCCCCAGCTCACCTGCCTGTACGCCGCCTCTGCCACCGCTGGTGGGGGTGGGGTGGGGGCAGAGTGCACCTGTTGTCCTGGAAGAGAACACAGCAGACTCCATGACCAGCAGCAGGTGTGGCCGGGACCTGCAGGACTTGGGGGAGAGCCAGACTGTCTGCATCCAGACCGGGGGCACTTGGAGTGTGAAGAAACCCAGTCCTCAGTGCCCCTGAAGTGAGGAAAACACCCTCAGGTGAGTTAAAGTGCTTATGACCCAGGTCTGTTGGCTGGAAAGGACAAACGGGCCCCTAAGGGGAGGGTAGTTGATGTTCCAGGCCCTACGAAAGCCCTAAGGGCTGGCGGGGAACCAGGCTGGGCGCTCCACTGGACCCAGGGCCCCCTCGGGGGTGGGGACTTCGGGAACAAGCAGAAAGCTCTCGGTCTCTGGGGGGAACGCGGCAGTGTGGGAGCATGCCTGCAGCGAGTCAAGTGAAGTCAGGGCCTGTGGGATCCGTTTTCATGGCCACATCGAGCCTCAGCAGAAGCCACAGCAGGAGTGGATTCCTGTCTCTCCAGCTGTCATCCTCGGGTCTGAGTGCCAGGCTTCAGACCAGATTCCCTGGGGCGCTAGGACAGTTATAGACAGAGGCGGCTCTGGGAGGCCTCTAGAGGGCGATACTGGCCTTCCTGCCGACACGATTACACAAAGATCAAACAATCCATCGATGGGAAGAAAATAAGAACCATGGTCACATCTGGATCCCAAGCTTAGACGTGGTGCATGGGTGACAATTATCGACAATCCAGCGAGGTTCTGGCCAGAGTTAGAGGCCAGGGCAGCAAGCCGGGAGTGACACTGAGGAACATCATTGTGCAGAGGCTGGGCTGGGGGTCTGCAGGCTCCTCCCAGGAGAAGCCTCAGTGTTTGGGAGGTGGCTAACATGCCTCCTTTGTGTCACCAGCAAGTGATGCCACCTGCGGAAAATCAGCTGTAATCCTGAGATGGGTCAGCCCTGGGTGATGTGATACAAGCTCCTACAAGAGGGGGCTCGAGATGGACAGTGAACCAACAAACAGGCTGAGGATATTCCCACCTGTGTTTATCGTGCTTTGGTAGCCAAGAATGAGGAGAGAGTTGAATGGCTCACCATGAATATTTTAACAACTTAAGAGGGTTCCATGTCTCACTACATTTAAGTATCACCTGGAGGAATTCAGGCAGTGTTTAGACCCAGGGGAGGCTAACGGCCTCTCGGTTCATCATCAACCTGCAAACCCACCAGCCTTCTATGGCCAGACCTTGGCAAGTGCCTTCCCTTGTTATAATAAAACCCTTCTCACGCACGCCTGTGGTAAGATTTTTTTATTAATGGGAATGAGGATACCTTACATCCTCCTCAGAACTTCCTTATGGCTTCTCGCCTTAGACCCCGGCAAGGGGACCCGCTGCCCTGGGTCCTGCACTGCAGAGGGTCCCCCTGGCCCTGACCCTTCATCTGGCCACGCCCACCATCAGGTGGGGTCAGCAGGGCCAAGGGGACATGGTCATTGGCTCCATCCCGTGCTCTAGAAACCCAGGACCCCGAATACCCTGCCTCAGCAGCCCCTTACCCATTTCTAGTGCCTGCACCATCTCTCCCCGGAGTTCAGATTCCCGGGACTCACAGAGAGGCCAAAGGGCAGCTGTTTGCATGGAGGGTATGCGCAAAACCAGGACGTGAAATCTGAGTGTCCCCCTGTGCACATCCAAGGCCCCTTGTGGCAAGGGATGGACCCAGCATTGGGAAGAAAAGGGTCAGACTAGTGATCAGAGACTGAGAATCACCTCTCCCAGCACGCTCACTTTCTTTGCAGGACTCCCTTGAGTCTGGGAATTCTAATTTTGAACCTGGCCTTCCCCCTTAAAATGAATGTATATTTGTAAAGGCAGGACCTTAGAACCACCTGCAATTAAAATGTTCAGCTATATAGGATGTGAGCTCCCAGGTATGCTCTGGAACTGCACTTCCAAAGGTCCAGAGCAGTTATGTTGGCTCTGCTGAGACTGTAAGTGGCAAAGACCTTCTCCAGAGAGGAGGGGCTCCTGCTTCACGCTCCGAAGTCAGGTTCTTCTGAGTGGATAAAACGATGGACACTGAGGCCCTCAATTGTAAATTGATTTAGAATAACTCCAAAGGTGTGTATGACGTGTTTGTGCGCACATATGCAACTGAAGAATTGTGTGGTACATGACTGTGAGTGTGTGTGTGGCTGTGCGCACGTGCGCCTGGGGATGTTTGTGGTTGTGAGTATGCTATGTTTGTGTGTGCGCCTGAGGACTTGTGTGTTTGTGTGTATGGTATGTGTGTGTGTGGTACATGAGTCCATGTACGTGTGTGTGTAGGGAAGTATGTGGAGCAGAGTCAGTGTGTCTGCACGTGTGTTTGTGTGTGCATGCATGCATTAGTTTTAACAGTAGAAGCTGTCCTTTAGAATTCTGAAGTAGTAAAATTTGTATGATGTCTTTCGCTGTATAATTCAAAATTAAAAAAATCTTCAGTCACCAGAAGTTTATTCCTCCCCCGATTCTGATTTTTTTCCATGTTGGTATGTTTTCATTTTACTGATGAGGAAAATTAGCTTAGAGATGCTAACTGACTCAACCAAGGGCATGGAGCTCGCGTGCCCAGGGCCAGGATGCAGTCCAAGCCATGCTGCTTCAGAGGCCTGAAGCCCTACTCACAATCACGCGTGGCCTCTTGGCGGGGGAACAGATTCTGATGGGCTGTGGCCAGCGTGCAGACTGCCCAAGCCGGAGACTCGGGAAGCCGGGCACAGAGTACCAGATAGCAGACAAGAGTGAAGACCTGCTTAGAAATCAGATAGGTTCCTAGGTCTTGGATGAGTAAGGAGGCTTGCTGCTCATCCTTGATCCCTTTGCTGGTGGCCAAAAAGGACCAAGGCCCATGAGAGCACTTTTGGGAGCTGCCTGCCAAAACCTGGGAAAGGACTGCTCAGGACTGGCTCTGCAGTAGGAGCCGAGGAAGGAAATGTCGCCTCTTGGTGAATATTCTTGGTGATGGCAGTAGGAGGCCTCGCAGCCTTGGTATGGGGGTGGCAGGACAGGGTCCTAGTGGATGATCGTTTTCACCTCTCTTATAAATCATTGCTTCATATATTGTATCCATTTAGTGGTTTATTTTAGGATGGTAAATATGGTCTCTGTTACTCCATATTAGATGGATTGACTAATTATTTTATTATTAATTTTCTCTTCAATGATTTGGAAGCTATATTGCATTTTAATGAAAATTCTCTCTAAATTGTTATAAATCATCTCTAAGTTCATAACTTTATATGTAATTGGACCAGTATTCCTATACCAATATCAAAATTGAAATAATCTAATAGATCCTGTTCCTCAGTAATGATAAATTAAGCATATTTTACTCTCTGCTGTTCCAGATTGTGTGTGTGTGCGTTTGTGTGTGTGTGTATGTGTCCTCCAGTTACTACTTTTTAGACAGTTGCTTTCAGTTTGTTATATTAACAATGAAAATATAGGTATAAGCTTCTTGGATTTCATTGCTCACTACCACTATTTAATACCATGTCTTTCCCACTTTTGAGTTATTTACTTATTGGGATTTTCAAATCAACTGGACACATGATTGGCTAAGTTTTATCGAGCAGTGGAGTTGGAACACTTTCATGTCTATATGCAGCTTTATGTTCTCCTTCTCAACAATTCTCAGCGTGTTGTTGATGGCCCAAACCTTGTTTTAAAGTATGGCATTGTTTTTTATCACCAAAAAAACAAAAAAGGTTTCTTGATTTAAAGTGCTGTCTTTTTATGACTGGCTAGTCTTGTCTTGTGGATAGAGATTTCCTTAACCTTCCTCCTTTTCGCCATAACTCGGATTCATTGAGATGCATCTTTTTACCATTTCTCAGATGGGATTCCGCTTTGACTTCCGCTTTAATACATCACCCCACTCTTTTTCTCCATGCTTATTCCTGAAAAAGTGAGCTCTCTATTGGATTAAAGATGGTTCCCTTCAGAGATGTGTGGCTCCCTGTCCAAAGGTCCAAATGAAGAGAAAAGGAAAGATTCCTGTTTCTGGTGGTTCCATTTTGTCAGCTTAGAGATCTAGTTATCCGTGTGGCTGCGGTGGAATCTGCAATAACTTGGCTCAGAGTTTCCATTTTCTGGCTTACTAGGGTAGCCGCATGAGCTGGGGTCACGGCGCTGTGGCCGTTGTCAGGATCCCGGGACTGAGGCAGCCCCTCTCCCCCCTTGTTATTTTGATCTTGCAAACTGTGTCCCAGCTATGTGAACCCTGCACCTTGTGGCCAGGATTGCCCCCCATGTGACGTGTCTCCAGTTCCTCGGCGTCCCTCACTGCCATCAGCTAGCTCCAGTAAGGGTGAGAGCTGGCTTCCACTGCGGTCCTTCCTCCTTCCTCTCCAGGCAGGCCCTCCTTTCCCACTAGTTGTCCCTATACCTTCTCTCCTGCGCTACATAAGCTGAAGGAATTCCTCAGCGTTTCCTGCAGGTAGATGGCGCTGTTCTACGTTTGGACCCCTTCAGTGCTTGCAGTGGAAATTTAGGAGGTGGAAAGGAAGAGCTTGGGGTTTCTCCGTAACTAGGGGCTCCCTATCCAGCAGATTCAACTAACTGTGGCTTGAAAATATTCTTGAAAAAACAGAAAGTTTCAAAAAGCAACACTTGAATTTGCCATACACTTACAATTACTTACAGAGCATTCATGTTGTATTAGATACCGTGAGTAATCTAGAGATGATTTAAAGTACACAGGAGATCACAGCAAAAGAGAATGTGACAATGAATGTACGTGTATATTCATGTATAACTGAAAAATTGTGCTCTAAGCTGGAATTTGATGCAACATTTTAAAATGACTATAACTCAATAAAAAATGTTTGTGTATATATATATATAAAGTATATGGGAGTGTGCACATATGTTCCATGCAAGTCCTATGCCATTTTATACAAGAAGCGTCAGCATCCATGGATGCTGACGTCGGGGGAGAGTCCTGGAACCAGTGCCTCATGGTTACCAAGGGATGCCTGGAACCCCAGGCTCCTTATCCCAGCCTGCCATGTCCCCACGTGGTCTGAATCCTACCTGTACCACACTTCCCTTGTCACTCTCCTCCAGCCATGGCAGACTGCCCTCTGATTCTTGAACAGGCCACACTCAATGCGCTTCATGTCTGGCCCCTAGAAATATCCATTTCTTTCTGAGCTTGGCTCTGCTTTCACAAAACGGGCTTCATTGTCACTAGAGAAGACAGTGTGGAATTTCCTTTAAAAACTGAAAACAGACTTAACTCATGATCCAGCCTTCCCACTCCCAGGCATATGTCAGAAGAAAACTCTAATTCAAAAAGCCACATGCACCTCAATGCTCACGGCAGCACTATATATAATAGCCAGGACATGGCAACAACCCAAGTGTCCATCGACAGTTGACTGGATAAAGATGTAGTAGTATATTTGTGCAAAGGAATACTACTCAGCCATTAAAAAGAACAAAATAATGCCATTTGCAGCAACATGGATGGATGTAGAGATAGTCATTCTAAGTAAAGTAAGCCAGAAAAAGAGAAAAATGTCATATGATATCACTTATATTTAGAATCAGGAAAAGAAACAAATGAACTTAAATACAAAAGAGAAACCGACCCACAGACATAGAGAAACAAACTTACGGTTACCAGGGAGAGAAGGGGATGGGAAGGGATAAATATGGGAATTGGAAATGTGTCCCTCTTGGGGAGTTATGGAAATGTTAGCTATCATGATTGTGGTGATGGTTTTCTGGGTGTAGACATCTATCAAATTCATCAAATAGTACATGTAAAATATGTGTAATTTACTATACAGGAATCATAACACAATAAATGTGACAGTAAAAAAATAACCAAAGATTGGCGGCATTGTGTCCTACGATTTTATATGTCTTTAGTGAGTGTGACTTCAAGTTTCTGGTCTGCCATATATTCTGAACCAGAAGTGCCCTCCTTCCCTTTTCTTTGATAAACTGTCAGTGGGTGGCATTTATTCCCGTGGCTTCAACTTCTCTCTGTCCACTGATTAACTGTCAAATCTTTTCCAGCAAGGACATTTCATTTCAGTCCCAGAAATATACTTATAATTGACAATTAGACATTCCCACTTCATTAGCCCATAAAAATCTCAAGCTCTGTGTGTTTGAATTTACACTCCCTCAGAACTAGGTTTACTTCTTCAAACAATGGCATCACTATCCCATCTGTTTTCAGTGATATACATCCGGGAGTTTTCCTTTACTTTTCTACCCCCTCACCCCCATCAGTACTACAATTCTATTCTTTAATATCCCCCAACTTAGTCCCTGCTTCTTGCTTCCCACTGCATTAATTCCCACCCCTTGCTAGTCTCCCCAGTGCTGTTCTTTAGAGTGAACAATCCACTTTGCTCAAATTTAATGACTAATCTGTATCACTATCCTCCTTAAAACCCCAAAGAATTGCCCGCTGCGTATGTGAGGAAGTCCACGCTCCCTGATTTAACGTCACACCTTCTCATCACCTAGTTGCTGCTTTTTCTCAGCCTCAGCTTCCGTTAGTTCCCCACAGCCTCTAGCCTCACTGACCTTCCTTCCCTAAGTGCAAAGTGCTCTTACACATGGCCAGACCTCTGCACGAGACACACAAGCTGCGGAGAATCCCGTCCCCACCACGCACTCTCCTGGTCTAGAGATTTGCTGGAATCCTTCAGATGTCAGTGCAGAAAGCATTTCCTCTCTGACACCTTCCCTACCTTCTAGAACCCAGCCCCAGGCAGTGCAAGAGCCCCTCTGAACATACAATATATATGAAGCTAAATGAGTCTTACCACATTGTTTTGAAAACCTATTTAAATTTGTCTCTTCCACGACACACTGTGATCTCCTTGAGGGATGGGGGGCTGTGTGGTATTTGTCTAGACAGCTAATGTCTGGCACAGACCCCGGGCCATCTGAAACAGTCTGCTGACTCATCAAAAAGAATTGTCGTCTTTGCGACGTAAGAAAGACTACATGATCTCTGATCTTACACCATCCGGCAAGGGTCAAAATAATTTCACATAGAACTACACAGGCAAAATATGTGTATTCTTTTCCTCTTTGTGAGCCCTAGATCATAGGCATCCTGGAACGTAGGTGTCACTCTAAGCTGTCTGTCCCCTAGGCTGTCACGTCCAACTTCAACATATTTTTTAGAAGTTGTAGGTATACGTGTATATCACCCCGTCTTAGAGCAAAAGGCGCTTCAGACTGACCCAGTTTAATGTCCATAAGAAAATCAGAAATCTTCCAAACTGAAGCCTGAGGAAACATTTCCCGTCTCTCCTTCCAGTCTGTCTGCCATCTGCATCCCACATACACACTGCTCACCTGCATCAGACCACCTTCCATCTAGAAACATTTTCGGTGGGACACTTGGATGAGAACTAATTACAGCAGTCATGAGGATGGTCCCATGAACTTAGGCTCTGCACAACAAGGATGCTTTGACCCGAGGCCTCAGCCGTGGCCTGCAGGATCTGTTCACGTGTTCTGCCTGGCTTCAATGCAGACGTTGTGCAGAAAATCAAGCCTGCATTTAAAGTCATTGAAGGCCCAAGAAATCCAGAAAAATAGAGTGAGAGTCATCTCCTTGGGAATATTTTTGTAAACCATCCACTAATAGAAAGAAAAGCTTTAAGAGGTTTGTTTCAGAGCAGATGATGTCCAACTGCATGTGGGTCAGTTTTGTCATTGTTGCTCGCTAGTTGGCTTTCTGCTGCTTCTAACACGCCGCTGTTTAGAGAAGTGGCCTGAGTCGGCCCTCAGAGCAGAAAGGTGAGCTGGGCCTGGCGACAGCCAAGCTCCTCTGCTGTGCAGTAACCCGCTGAGAAGGAAGGGATGGCCCAGGGCTTCCTCTGACTCTCTCCCTCAGTGATAAACTCTGAAGGGAAAATGGAGTAAAAAATTCTTAATTCAGTATGGTATTGTCAAAGTATAAATATACTTGTCTTTGGAGGGGAGGGTACAGTTCAAGGGGTAGTATACGTGCTGGGTTCAATTCCCAGAACCTCAACGTAAAAAAATAATAAGAAAAAATTCTTTTTTAAAAAAAGAAAAATACAAAGAAGAAAAGAGATCTCAAACAATCCAACTTTAAAAGGAAAAAACGATTTTATACATAGTAATCAGCTCAGTCTTTTGCTAGATTAGGAGTTTGGGATTAACAGGTACACACTACTATGAATAAAATAACCAACTCCCAGGTCCTTAATAACCTAGTTCAACCTGAATCCTTTCTCTTTTTTCCACTAAGCAACCCGTGGAAACCTCTGAAATTCTCAACTTATAAAAGAATTCATTTAAAGGTGGTTTGAAAGTTACTGCTTAAAACATTTACTTGTGATTCCATGAATATAGGTCTAGTAAGAAAGATAGACAATAAACCAATAAGCAAATAAATATATTATGTACTACCAAGTACTACTAATTGCCACAAAGAAACATAAAACATTTTAGGAGAGAAAATGATTGAAAAGGAAATATGTGTGTGCTATTTTAAATAATGTGGTCAGATAAGTCCTCTCTGAGGGTAAAATAATTTGAACAAAGTCCTGAGTGAAGCAAAAGAATAAGCCACGTAGGTAACAGACAAGAAAAGCCTCCCAGGCCGGGAGAAGTGTAAGTACGAGACTTGGAGTTAGAAACGCAGCTGTCCTGGTGGGGACCATCGGGGCGGTGAAGATGGGCTGGAGCAGAACGGTGAGAGCTGAGGCTGCAGAGATCGGTGAGGGCCCGGATCACATAGGGCCTTGGTAGGGACTCTGGATTTCCTTCTGAATACAATGGAAAATCACCAGAGTATTTTGCAAAGTAGAACGACTTGATCTGATTCATACTTTAATAAGGCCGCTGTGGGTAACATATGGGGAATAAGCAATGGAAGCAGGGCAAGGTAAGCTGATGGAAAGCCAGTGGGAAGAATGCTGCTGAACTGGAGAGAGACACCGAGGTTGGGCTGGGATGATGGCGGGAGACGGGCTGAAAGGGGGACACGATTTGACAGTAACGGTCACGGGCCTTAATGCTCGAGTTGGACACAGACACAGAGTGGTTCAGGGTGATGGGTATCTGACATTTGGGGCTGAGCCGCAGTTTTCGTGCAGAGACCTGACAGGAGAATAAAGTGGGGACGTTCACGTCGGTAAGAAGTGTCGGTGGGTGTTGAATTCCCCCTAGAGCCGCGTCTCTGTTTCTCTGTAGATGAAGTCAGCAGAGCAGGGATGGGTGTTCCTATTTCTGCAGAGAATTGCGTGTCCTCCTCATCGACTAATTTGAGAGGCCGTCCTGCCCATCCAATTGCAACATCTTGAATCTGCTTCTTTCTATCCAGGAGGAGATTTCCAACTAAGATGCCAATCAAAAATTCCCGTGTCCAGAATTAGAGATGTGTGCCTTTGGGATGACCTCAGAGATGCCTCCACAGAGGCTCGGTGTGCTCTCTCTCCCTCAGAGCACACAGTTCCCTTCAGTCCGCTGGGTCTCAGCAGAAAAGATTTCACAATTAGCCCCTCTCAGGCCCTGGGGACCAACCTCCCGCTTGGCCGAGCTCTGAAAATGAGCACGAGTTCCGGGCAAAAGGCCTTCTCCAGGGCGCCATCTGGCAGGAAACATAAGGACAGTGTACAAAAGAGTGGGAGGGTTGATTGTATAAATGGATTTTAATTTTTGCTCTGAATCTGATCCTGTCCTTCCGTTTTGTTAAGGAGGTGTTCTTAGGCCAGACGTGATTCTCCTTTTTTTCTTTCTATTTGATCATCCAAGGGGTTTAGATAGGGTATTTGTTTTAGGGTAAGAATCTTTAAAAAAAAAAAACAAAAACTTGCAATTAGCATCTTGTTAGGCATTTGGACAAGACAACCATTAAATTCTCCCAGCAGTATTGAACCCCCTTGTTCCTCCAGGGGGCCTCCAAAGGTATACATTTTCCAATTCTGACCCAAAATCAATGAGACTTTCCTTGTTTTTAATCACTTCACCGTGGATAAAAGATATCACTAAAGAAGGTGAGAAAAGAGAAGGTCCCCATCATCCAGGGTCCCTCCCAAAGAGCCCACAGAAGTAAAGAGGAGATGAACGAGAGAAACGGTTTATTTATACACACGCAGGAGCCAACCAGAAAAGTAACTACCAAGTTAAATGGTGAAAGTTAAAGGCTTTGTTATCAAACTAACATAATAGGGCAAAGGGAGAGGAGAGAATTGGCTTCCATGACAGGTTTTCTTCTACATCTATTGAATCTCAGGTATCTTCAGCTAAAGTGCTTTTGTATTAACCGTGGGTTCCAACTGACTTTCCGTTCCTCGAACTTTGTTCTTTTTTTCAAGATTCACTCATGTATTCTGAGACCCTGGATTTTCCACGTGAATTTTAGATTGATTGTCAATTCCTGCAAAACACCACCTGGGATTTCGGTAGGCATACTTTGAATCCTTAGATCTATTTGTGGACTACTGTCATCTTAGTAGAATGAAGTCTTCTGCTCCATGAATATGGGATTATTCTCTATGAATGCAGGTCTTAATTTCTCTTGACAGAATCTCTCATCTATTGTAGTCTTCAGTGTCCAAGTCGGGTACTTCTTCCTCACCTCTATGGGATGCTGATTCAGAAAAGACACGACCTCCTGGAGAACCTCTGCTGCCTGAGCTGACATGGAACTGAATCCTGAGAAGGCTTCAAATTCTTTTAAAAATAGGATTAATGTACTTTAATTACTCCATAGATGAATAATGAATGGGTCACATTAACATAGGATTTTAATCCTTTTAGAATTAGTAGAGTAATACAGACACAGTACAAAAAATTGAAATATTGCCTAAAAGAGAAGAGATTTATAATTTCCACCCTCAGAAGTGACTGTCATGAATGATTTGGTACTTATGTCTCAGTCTCTGTGTCTCTCAGTATGTCTCTCTCCATCTCTTTCTCTCACACATTCACAATTAGATCAATTTCCATCTATGCTGATTTCACACATATGTGGTCGTGCAGATGGGACCCTGGGTGCAGACAGTGGGTCTGCATACTTCCACCCTGAGGCCTCCCTTGATGTTGGGTTGAGACGGGGCACCCACTTTTCCAACTGCACAGCATTCATTCATTCACATGAACCAGAATGAGTGGACCCCATCCCCTCTCCATCAACATTAGTTTTGCTTTAATTATGACTGTTTCAAACAGTGCTGTGATGAACACCCTTGAAAAGACATCTTTGAATAGATGTGTAAGGGTTTTAGTGGGATGAACTGTACGGATCAGAAATTCTGGGGAAGAGATGCATCTGTGGCCTTTTGATGCGTCCTGCACACTGTTCTCCTGAAGAGGAGCGTCCCTTCACTCTTCCCTCCAGGGGATCTGCTGGAGCCTCTGCCTGCTTACATTGTCACCAGGGCTGTTTGTCACATGACTAAAGACCCGCCAGTGTGATGGTGACCGGTGCTGTCTCTGCAGTGTTTCCCTCTGCCTGTGTTGTCACCTGAGAGGTCAAGCATCTCTAACACACACAGGCCACCTGCATTGCCTCTCATTGGAACTGCCCATGTCTGTTCTGTTTCTGTTTAGAACATTGGGTTTGGAAACATTTTTGGAATACAGGTATGGGAAACCTTTCTCCAACCTTGAGTTATGAGGAATGCATTTTCCAGGTTGTGGTTTGTCTTTCAAGCAGTTTTTCTGGGCTTTTTCTAATTTTTTTGATTTGTTTGGTTTTGTTTTTGCCACAGGAAGAGCTAAGCATTCCCTTCTGTCTTCTGGCTGAGATGTCCCAGGGGGAACAGCAGTGTCTACCATGAGATTATGCACAGAGTTACTAAAAGGGCTTCATTTTGTACATCACATCTTTAGTCCCCCTGGATATCCCCTGAAAATAATAAAAATGCTATTTCAAGTGAAAACAAAAAAATCACCAGCCCCAGGTGAAAACAAGTGGGCAGGCGCAAAAAGCCAACTTTCATAAAGTTTCATTGAAAGGGAACACCCAGGGGAGGTAAAGACACGCAGACAGAAAGAGGACTTGGAATTGTCAGGGGCTGGGTGAGGAGGGAGGGGAGTGAGCTCTCTGGATCCATGGTTTCACTTTGAGGAAAAAATAGTGTGAAACAAGGTGGTAGTGATGGTCGCACAACATTGTGAATGCCCCAAATTCTCCTGAATTGCACAATTTAAAAGGGGAAAAGTCTATATTTTATTACATGAAACTCTAAAAAGAAAAATAAAGGAAGCCATAAATGATGTGAAACAAACAAAGGAAACTAAAGAAAACCAAACAAAAACATCTCCAGCGGAAGGGACGTCAAGTTTGGGGGGGGTACTGACAGTGGAATTTTGGAGAACATTTTGGAGAAGAAGGTGTGGGTGGGTGCAGAGGGGGCTCTTCCCCAGGTGGTGGTGATGCCTGAACTGGTTCTCCGTTGCCCAGAAGTCCAGGTGCAGAAGCAGGTTCAGGAGGAGCTGCAGGTGCGGCAAGAGGGAGCTCGGGGTCTCCTGCTGAATCCAGATCTTCCTTTTTTTGGCCTCTGACATCTTCCCCTGCCCCTGCCTCCTCTGTAACTATTGGATGTGGAGAGAGTTTTAAGTCTTGTGGAAGAGTTTATGCTGTGAGAGAGGAAACATTTATAAACCTGCCTCCTTTTCCATGTGTCTCTTGAAAGACAGAAACCTTCCCAGACCTTTCCAGACAGCTCCCACCCAGAAAGTACCCACAGGATGAGTTCTGTGACTGAATTTTTCCAGACAGGTGGTCTGAGGCCATTCTTTTCTCTGGTCCCAACAGTAGCCTCCCTGAGTGGCCCAGCCCTCACCCCTCCCTCACCTACACACAGGCATCAGTCCTGACTTTCTGACCTTCGGGATCAGCTTCAGGGGCTCCTGGTCCTCCACCTGACTTGCAGCGAGGTGGGCACGGTGCTCTAGCTCAGAGCCGGGTGTGCTGAGCTACCCGTCAGCCCCGGGTAGGTCCCTGGGAGAGCCCTGGGTGATGTCTGGGTCGGAGGCCTGCCCAACTGATTTCTGGGCCATGGTGGTGGGGACCCCTCATTATCCAGACCCACCTGGAGCCTGCACTGGCCCTCAGGAGAGTAGTACACCAGCCCTTCACTTGGGGAGGGGGCGTTGGTGTTCGTATTCATCAGCTTCTGTTCAGTATGTGGTATCTGGCTATGCAATGACAGTGACCAGCTGCTGACCCGGCCTGGAAATCTCAGAGCCCTTCTCGGCCAGGAACACTCCTGATTCTATCCACTCGATCCTCTGCTGCCAGATCAGACTGGGACCTTCTTCAGCTCAGACACCCGGGAGGGAATAGACATACCCAGAGAGCATGGGCTCCACCTCGGGCAGCAGGACGCTTCCCCGGCTCTCCACATCCCAGCCAGCCAGCTTTGACCTGGGTTGTGGTTGTTACCGGGCCCCCAGGCCACTGACCTGCTCTTGCTTGAGGCAGAAACCCATCCCCAACATGACTGCTCCACCTCCGCCAGACAGGACAGGGCTGTGGGGCTACCTGGGTGGGATCTGAGTGGTGGCCCAGCCTGTGCTGGCCTGCCCTGGGCCTCCCTGTGTTACCTTTGGGTCTCTCTGGCCAAAAGGCCAGAGGCGCCTTGAGTGAGACCTGATCCAGCGCCGGCAGCGTTGGTACAGCCCCTCGCTGCGGGCTTTCCAGGGACTGTGGCCTCAGGATAATGGGATGCAGCAGAACATGCCTCTGTCTCCAACCAGGTGAGCTGAGTAGGGACTTCTCTACAGAGTGGGTGCCTGGTGACTTCGGTTCCAAGTTCTGTTGGGCTCTATTGCCAGGGAAGTGAGGTCACTTCCTGGGGTCCACTTACCCAAGCTTTCTCCTTACACAAAGCTCCCCAAGGGCCCTTCTGGGCTGCCGGTCTCTCATTTCTCACTTCTTGCCATGTCCACACACAGTGACACCAACTTAGCCTCCCCCATAGCCCTGGGGAGGCCTGGATGCAGCCAGTGCCGCAGCTCTGAGGACACAGCTGGGTTCAGACCTGGCTCTCCCCACTCAGCAGTGCTATCACCCTGGACAAGCCACGTGCCTCTCAGGGTCTCCCCAATCCCCCTTCGGCACAGTGGGGATCGTTCTGGCCCCTGCTTCCTAGAGAAGCCATCCTGTCTCTAGACCTAGAAACACCTACTGCATCTGCCACCCCCACGGGCTGGCATCACAGGGAGCTCATGCACAAACTCAGCAACGGAATGACCCCACAGAGGGATGGCGGAGTGCAGAGCACATGCCACACGAGCCGGGGTCTGCCCTGGGGTCTGGAGAAAGTCACTTTCCGTGCTACTTGATTCCCAGCTCCCAGTCGAGAGACTGAAATTAAATACAACACTGACATCATCCGCTCTGGCATACCACCTCCTAGGTCATTCTGTCATGTTGACACACAGGTCCAGTGTCTCATCCCGGCCTCTGTGGTGGGCTGCCCCACAATGGCTTCCTAGTTTTTGCCTTCTGTTCCCACGCCATTGTGTGATCCCCACACCCTCCCCTGGAAGTTGGATGGACTTTGGGACCAGGTTCTGACATGTAGACTGACTTGTGAAAATGTGCGTGAGTTCCACTCATTACCAGCTCCAGTGTTCCTTCTCTCTGTCTCTGTCTCTCAGTGCCTCTCTGAGTTGTCTCTCTCTCTGTTTCTCTGTCTCCCCCTGCTTTTCTGTGTATCAGTCTGTCTGTCTCTTTTCCTGTATGTATGTGTATATATATATATTTATGTGCATATGTGTGTATTTATGTGTGTGTATTGTTCGGGTCCAGGGCAGGTCACTTCTGAAAATACCTTGATGACATATTGATTATTTTGAATTCATGTTACTGAAGAAAAATTATCTTTGAAAATTGTGCAAGAACGTTGGTGGGATCTCCTCTAAGGCTAAGCACTGCTAGGGAAGGGATGCACCTGTGGCACTTTGATGTATCCTGCACCTTGTTCTGCCGGAGAGGAGCGTCCATTTGCTCTTCCCTCCAGGGGAACTCCTGGGGCCTCTGCCTGCTCACGTTGTCACCAGGGCTGGTTGTCACCGGGCTAAAGACCTACCAGTGTGATGGTGGACAATGCTGTCTCTGCAGTCTGTCTGCCTGCCTGTGTCCTCACCTGAGAGGTCGAGCATCTCTAGCACACACCGGCCACCAGCACTGCCTCCCGTTGGAACTGCCTGTGTGTGTTTAGTTTCTTTTCAGATCACTGGGCTTCAAGAGGTTTTTGGACCACAGGGATGTGAAGCTTTTCTCCGCCCTTGGGTCATGAGGAAAGTTGTTCCAGGCTGTGGTTTGTCTTTCCAGCTGTCTTTCTTGGCCTTTGTTTTCTGTTTTTGTTTGGTTTTATTTTGCCACAAGAAGAGCTAAGCATCTCCCTTCTGGCTCTGGTTTCACACTTAGAACAGCAGTGCCTACCCCGAGATTATGCCAGAGTTACTAAAAGGGTACGTCTCATCTTTAATCCAGCTGGTTTTCCTCTCAAAATACAAAAATGCTAATTCACGTGAAAAACAAACAAAATTTCACCCGTCCCTACTTAAGATATGTGGGCAGACAAAAATAAAACACCTTTTATATGATTTCTTTGATAAGGAACCTCCAGGATAGGTAAAGATATATAGAGAGAAAGGGGATTAGGGCTTGTCATGGGCTGGGGGAGGTAGGACGTGAGGTTTGCTTTGTATACAGGCTTTTACTTTGAGGAAGGAAATAGTCTGAAACCAGTGGTGCTGGTCTCACAGCACTGTGAATGCACTTAATGCTCCTGAAAATTGCACAATTTAAAATGGGAGAAGGCTAAACTTTATTCTTATTATCTTAAAACAAAAATAGAATATACTATAATAGAAAAGAAAAAATCTGACTCCATAGAAGATCTGTCCTTTTGGCTTTAACCCTGTGCCCTCTTTTCTAGGCTTAATCTTACTAGCTCAGCACATTTTGTAAAGCAATGCTGCCTTTAGCCTGAAATACACAGGAGAGCCTATTTTCAAGGCTCTGATCTTTAAGGATGTTAACACTTTTTCACTTATATAAAGACAACAAGTTGCAGAATAGAAAATG
This sequence comes from Vicugna pacos, assembly GCF_048564905.1. Classification (NCBI taxonomy): domain Eukaryota; kingdom Metazoa; phylum Chordata; class Mammalia; order Artiodactyla; family Camelidae; genus Vicugna; species Vicugna pacos. Next base: position 15,770,972 of record NW_027328742.1, on the reverse strand, counting down.
ACTTTTGTTTTTGTTAGAGGTTTTACAGAGGCACTATGACCTGATCTACGTAGACAGCTGCAGACCAAGATAATGGCAGACTTGGAGAACCATCTTGCTCAAGTCAGACTTCAGGCTCCTTTTCTACTAAAAATGGGAGGGGCTGTGGTTGGTTGTTGCAAACTTCTTAGTGTAGGATTTCTTTGTTCATGGAATTCTTTGCAGTTATCCACGTGGGTCAGATGATGGTGTTCCTGTAAAACCTGCAACAAAACAAACTTTTTCTATTCTGCAACTTGTTATCTTTATAGGAGTGCAAAAGTGTTAATATTCTTAAAGTTCAGAGCCCTGAGAATAGACTCTCATGTTTATTTCAGGCTAAAGGCAACATTGTTTTACAAAAGGAGCAGAGAAAGCAAGACTAAGCCTAGAAAACACGGCAGACGGTTAAATGAAAATGAATAGATCCAATATGGAGTCAGATTTGTTCTTCTCTATTGCAGTGACTTTTTGTGAGAGCTAAGATGATGATTCCTGGGTGGGTCCTCCACTGTCCTAGGCTGGAGTTCAGGCAGGATACCTGCCAGATTCCCCATGACTTTAGACCTGATCTCCCGCAGAGAAAGTGACAATTATTGGATTAAAATTACCTGTCAAATTCCCTTCAATTGCCTGTAAACTATACCACAGCAGGGGATGTCTCATTCACTACTCAACTGCCAGTCTCCCCTGATGCAAAGGACCAGCGTCGCAGCGGGATACATAGTGGCCTGGACAGTGCACCTTCCTACTTTACTCTCCAGTCTTGGCTTCCTAACTTTGATGCTTTGAAAGCTCCCATCCCTCTTCCCTCTGGCTTGGTGTGAATGAACAAGGTCCCTGCGCCCACCTGGGCTGAGCCCAGGCCACGCACACAGCCCCATGCACACAGCCCACCATATGCTGTCTACCCCTGGGCTCAAGTGGACCCTCTGAACTCCCCCACACCAAAGGTCCGCGTGCCCAGTGCCTCCGCCCTAGGGGTCCAGATCACCATCAGGACCATCAACCACCCAAGGCCCACAGGCCAGTGGCTGGCAGCCTGGGATCACCCTGACCCATTGGGTCAGAGGAGACACAGGGTGCGGGGATCAGGGTGCCAGGGCGGGAATTGGAACCGTCTTCAGCCCAGCCTGCCTCGCCCTGTAGCCTCAGACATTAACTATGAATGTGCACACTAGGCTGGGTCCCCCACTGGTGGCAGTGGTCATCATTACTGGAGCCCGGATTTCCCCACCCCAACCACAGGGTGAGGGGTGAGGGAGTGAGCTCAGGTTAGGGGTGCACTCAGAGTGAAGAGGATCCCATGGTGAGGGAGTATAGGTTGAGGAGTGTAGGGCCCACTCAGAATGGAACTGACCAGGCTGAGAGGTGAGGGGGACAGTTTCAGGATGTTGGGGGTCCTGTTGTGAGGCATGATGGTGTAGGGGCCATAGGTAAAGATCTAGCAGGACGGAGTGTCAGGGCACGGACCTCGGTGTGAGGAGAAGAAGCCATGTCTGCATGGTCTGGTGGGAGACTGGGCCTGGCCAGGGGTGGGAGGGCAGAAACAGGGAGGGGAAGGTGAGCAGGGGAAGTGGGGCTGGCGGGGTGTGGCCTGGCCCAGGACAGTCGTGGTTCTAGTTCAGTGCCAGGACCCAGTCGGTGGCTGGGTGAAGGCTCTGGGGATGGAGACCCGGAGGGACGAGCAGGAGGGGCCCCAACTGGCTCCTCCCGGCCCCAGTGGCCAGGGCCGGTAAAGCAGGAGACCCACCCGAGCAGTTTGCGCTGCAGGCGGGAGGAGGAGGGGCGCGCACGCACAGACGGACAGACGCGCGGACGCCGGAACCCGCCCAGAATGCGTGGAAGCTGGCGGCAGCCCGTTGCTCCTGGACCAGCTCCTGGAAGAGGAACACGGCTTGGGGTCTGGGCTGCCGCTTGCCCGCGGCTTGGCTACCGCTGCCGGGCAGTTAAGGGGGCGCTGGTGGGGGCGCGCTGCTCGGGGAGCCGGCGGGTGACGCCTGGGCTGTGCGGCTGGGGAGGCGCACAGGGAGGGGTGCGGAGGTGAGGTCCCGGCCGCGCGTCCCGTTAGGACCCTGAGGTGGGTCCCAGCCGCCGCTGAGGTTCATGGTAACCCCGCTATTAGTAGTTCCTGAACCCCGCGTTTGTGCCGCCGCTTAAACCCGGGTTTAGGAGAGCAACTACAGCCCCGGGAGGTGGGAGGGCGCCGGACGGCTCCGGAGCATCTCCGATTGTCCCTCAGACCACGGCCTGCTCCTGGGAGGTGGGTGCGGTGCGGTCGCGGGGCCTCGGATGGAATGGGGGCTGCCCCATGAGAGCCCCTGGATTTGCTCCCATCTTCCCCGCTGCCTGACCTTGGGGGCGGCCTCTAAAGCCCAAGGTTCATGGGACTCAGGTTGCAGGTCAGTCTGGTCCTGGGAGGTGGGCGCGGTGCGGTCGGTGTGCTGGGATGGTGGCAGCAGCAGCGGGAAATTGTTGCAACCCCCGCGTTCCCACAGGGCAGCCCCAGTCCCGCCATCGCAGCCTTCGTCATTCCCTGACAGCACAGCACCCGCCTTCCAGGAGCAGGCTGACCTGTAACCTGAGTTCCACGAATCTGGGGCAGCAGAGGCCAAGCTCAGGCCATGCGCTGGGGAGTTTGAAGCAAATCCACGGGCTCCCATGGGCAGATCCCATAACCCACCACTGCCTTCGACCACACATCGCCCTCCTCCCGGAAGCAGGCTTACCTGCGGACCATGCCTGGAGCAGAAGAGGCCGAGCCCTGGACAGGCCGTGGGGGAGATGGGGGCAAGTCCTCCAGCTTGCCAGCTCGCTGCCCATCTCTCTGTCGCTGCCCCAGTTTCGTGGATCACTTGTTTTCAAGTCAGTGGTTTCCTGAGAGGCAGGCGTGGTGCAGTCAGGTGGCGGGGGCTGCGGGGAGGGGTGCTGCCCCAAGGGGAGCAGGTGGACTTTCTCCCATCTCCCCCAGGGCCAGACCTGGGGACAGCATCCGCTGCCCCAGGTTTGCAGGACGCATGTCATGTCAGCCTGTCCCTGGGAGGAAGCCTCAGTGTACTCGGGGTAGCCTCAGTGGCTGACAAGGATTTTAGAAGTGGGCTCTAGCCTAGCATAACTAACTCTCCTTCCTTCACTTGCTTCCTCAGTTGGTGGCTGTATCTGCTTTCTCATTATAGGTTATTGCTGGATAATGAACATAGGTTTCTGTGCTATACAGAAGAAACTTTATTTAAAATCTCTTTTTATATATAGTGGCTAGCATTTGTAAATCTCAATCTCCCAAATTTATCCCTTCCCATCCCCTTTCCCCGGTAACCTTAAGATTGTTTACTTAGTCTGCAAGTCTGTTTCTGTTTTGTAGGTGAGTTCATAGTGTCTTTTTCTCTCTTTTTTTAGATTGAACATATGAGTGGTATCATTTGGTATTTTTCTGTTTCTGGCTGCTTTCACTTAGAATGACGATCTCTAGCTCCATCCATGTTGCTGCAAATGCTTTTATTTTGTCCTATACATGGTGGAGTAATATTCCAGTGTATAAATGTGCCACAACTTCTTTATCCAGTCATCTGTTGCTACATTTAGCTTTCCTCCATGTCTCGGCTATTGTATACAGTGGTGCTGTGAATACTGGTGTGCAGGTATCTTTTCACATTGGAGTTCTTTCCAGTTATATACCCAGATGTGGGATTGCTGGGTCATAGGGTAAGTCTACTTTTAGATTTTTCAGGGATTTACATGCTTTCCATAATGACAACACCAAACTAGATTCCCACCAGCAGTGTAAGTGGGTACCCTTCACTCTACAGCCTCTCTAGCATTTATCATTCATGAACTTCTGAGCGATGGCCATTCTGACTGATGGGAGCTGATACTTCATTATAGTTTTGATTTGAATTTCTCAGTTTATTAGTGATATCAAGCATTCTTTCATGTGCCTAATGGCCATTTGTGTCTTCATTGGAGAAATGCTTGTTTAGGTCTTCTGCCTATTTTAAGATTGAGTTGTTTGTTTTTTTGTTATTAAGTTGTATGAGCTGTTTATATATTCTGAAAATTTCGCCTCTGTTAGTCGTATCATTTGCAAATATTTTCTCCCATTCGTAGGTTGTTGTTTCCTTTTGTTTTACTTATGGTTGTCTTTGCTGTGAAGAAATTTATGAGTTTAATTACGTCCCTTTTGTTTATTTTTTTCTCTCATTTCCATTGCCTGGGTAGATTACCCTAGGAGAATGTTGCTAAGATTTATGTCAGATAATGTTTTGCCTATGTTTTCTTTTAGGAGATTTATCATGTCTTGTCCATCTGCATCTTAAGCCTGTACTCAACATCTGTGCTTCAGTTTTGAATTTTGAGCTTCTTAGAGAAAACCTACTCTTAGCTCATACGTCAACATGTCTAAAGCTGATTTCATAATCTTTCTTCTTGCAGCGTCTCCACCTATTCAGTGGGATAATCATTCTTCCGGTCTTGAATACACAAAGGCTTGGAGTGGTCTTTGATTTATCTTTCTCTCACCACCCTCCACATTTTGTCAGCTTCTTGAACTGTATGTTTTTGGTTTCAAGTGTCTATTCTGATTGCTGATACTCTGATGAAGAGCTTTCATCCCTGATACATGAATTTTTCCTTCTGCTGAATTCTTGGATATTCTCTCCCCTCCTTTCAGTCAACCTACAGTTTTGGTGCTCCCACATCTACAGTCAAGTCAAAGACTTAACACAACCAGATCTCAGCCAGGGAGTCTCGACCCTTCATCATTTTGGACTTACCTTATTTGTTCCAATCATTATGTAACTTAGCCTCCTAGGGTAACCTGTGCCTTATTAAAAACCAGGAGTCACCAGCCTTTTCCTATCCAGTCCTCAGTTAAAACAGCTTAGAATTGCCCTGAGAACTAGTTGGAGCCCCATCCCCTTCATAGGGTCTTCCCTATTTATTCCAAATACTTCTAGCTCCTCTTTGTATTCCTGTACTGTTTATGATCAGTAGTCTGTAATCTTGGATTTGAGTACTGACTTGGTACCATTCCTGGGTGGTTTCCAATGTGTCTCCTCACTTAGCTGGTAACTGGAGAAGACTCCCTTGTTCAGCCTCCTTTATACCCCTCACCCTGCTTAGCATCGGGCAATAACAGGCATCCAGGCAGTGCTTACCTTCTTTATTTATTCGCAGTGGTGGTGGTGTGGATTATAGCTAATAACTATTAATTCAGTGTTGCAATTAAAAAAGAAAGCCAAGAAAATCCATAAAACTTTATCTCCATGTTCAGTTTAGCGCTTTATCTCAATAGTTTTCTTAAGACTGTGTTTACATTCACATAGTGTTCAGTGCTTGTACAGTTCCCTGAGGCAAGCAGGTGAGATGCCATTATGTTTGACTTTCACGTTACTTTTCATATTGGATATATTTGTGCAAGGACAAAACCTTATTTTTTAAGTAAACAGCCGGAAGCCCAGAGAGACTAAGAGCCTAACCCAGGGTCACCTGGTTAGTGTTTGACACAGGCCAGGACAGCGGTTCACATCTTCCAGCTGATCCTCTTCCAGTGCCTTTTCATTCCACTGCTGGGAAATGTAGCCCCATCAGCCAAACGGCCAAGTCACATTGCTGCCCCTTTACCTGGCAGTGATGGCAGTGCTTCAAAAAGTGGCAAAGGAAAGGTCAGAAATAGGAGTGATAAAAGACATGGAAGTGCTGGAAATAGATCCTCAACCTCCTCCTCCCAATTTGAGCGCCTCACATGTGTCCCACTCTGACAGTGCTATTCATTATTTATAACATAGCCTTAAATTCAGACTGATCTTTTATATGACATGCCTTTATCCTGGTCCCTTTCCTGCTAGTAGTCACCGTCATGGGCAGAAAGTGCCTGTCTTGCTCTTTTTGTCACGTAGGTTGGAGGGAAAGTGGGAGAGGGAGCGTGTTGAATTGAAGCCGAGCTTTTTACAGCTCTGTTGTTCTAGGACCAGAGCGGTTCCACTCTTGCTTTCATCACCTCTCCACCTCCGAGTCCCAGCCACCCACTCTTGCCTGCTTCCCCACATGCAACTTCCTAGGGGAGGACAGGTGGTGGCCAATGCCCCCTCTGCCCTCTGCTCTGGGAGGTGCAGGAGTCTGCTTTAACTTTTGAGCTGTTTTGGTAATTGGGCTTTTCCAGCTTTTCTAGGCATCTCCTTTCCTGCTCTGAGAAATTGGAGATGTAACTTAACCATACATGGACTCTACTAATGTATTCAATGGCATTAGTGTGATGTTGTCCGTAAGGTGTTCTGTGACTGGATAGGAGGTTTTTAACTCACAGGATGCTTCACATCCAATTCTAAAGTCCTAGAGGATGCAGGCGTAATTTAAGTTCTTACATGTCTGTAAGGCAGACATGAACATTATTTGATAATATGACCATATGTTCATAGATTACGGTTAGTACACCGGCTCTGTATCTAATGAAAGTTTAAATTCCAAACGCTTGAAGAAAATTTGCGGAACATGCCTTTTTGCCTGTTACTAGTTGCAAAAACTGAAAGCACAACTCTACCACAAGCCACAGTGTTTCCCAGAAGAGAAAGCCCTCTACATTAACAACCTCTAAGTAATGCGGTGGTTCTTTGGGTGAGATGAGGGGTGCCAGAGTATTTTGTTGGGAAACTAGAGTGGCATGACAGTTATTCTGGGACTGGTTACAGTTGAATCTCTACTTCGTATATCTTGGACTGATTACACAGGCAATGTTAGTGCTGTAACCATCTTGTGAATGCAAGTGTAGCTAGGAAGACAACAGAGAAAATAGAAGGGATATAAAGTAATGGAGGGACTTCATAGAAGTTCAAATGGTGACTTTGATACCACCAGGTGCTGACGTGAACTTGGCAAGAATTTGTGAGAAGTGGTGGGTGTCATTGCAAGCAGGGGAGTCCTGCAGCTCTTGGGGTGAACAGGCAAAGGGGAGAGCAGATATGGTGGCTACCCGGGGGCTATTTGTTTCCTGAATGTGAAAATGTCTGGTCCCATGTTCAATTTTGCAGCCACAACTTCACATGACTCAGGGCATTATTTCCACCATAAAACCATAGAAACATAAACAACCTCTGTTTCCCAAAGTGTTTGTTCTCGATCTGAGAGGATTGTCCTGTGGTGGTAGGTAAGTGGGCGATGGGGCCTATTACATCACCCCCTTTCACTAGAAGTCTACCTCGCTGCTTTTCAACCTACTCCTAGAGGTGCTGTCATTCTGTTACACCTAGGCCTGTAAGACCGTCTTGCCTGAATCCTCACGTGAAGAGGGATGGTTATGTGCAGTTTTAAAAAATTGCTTGGGTCATGTGGTCCTTTGTTCCTTCCATTGGAAATCACTATTCCAGAGCAAATAGTATGCATCTATACAAACTATATTGTTTGTAAGATGTCTTTAGAGGTTTTGCAGTAGGTTTAAATATTTGCTTGGTGATGGCATCTTGATTGATTGAAGGAGGCAACCCTCACTAGGGGCATTGTGTGCTTTCTGTCTGAGAGTTCCTTTACTGGCATCAGAGTGTTCGTAGGCAGAGTTAGAAAGTTACCTGATCTGAGAAGCCGAATTTGCCCACAGCTGGGAATTGGCGGAAGAGTCTGTTATGGAAGGAAAGCTTTAGGATTATCTGGTAGCAGAGTTCTGGGATCCAAACCCTGGGAAACCTCAGCTTTTGTAGAGTATGTTCTGTAACAATAGGCTATTGGATAATTTTAACACTTGTTATGGGATGTAGAGTTGGGGAAAGACTTAAAAGTGAAAGAGCCTTAAAAGAGAATCTCCGAATATTTTAAAGAAGACAGTTCTCAGAATGAGAGCTTTTCTGGAAATGACTAGTCCCTCACTTCACAGGGGAAGCAGGGAGAAGGTGTAACTGCACTTACGGTAACTTAAAAGGTAAACCTTGCCCTCCCACTTAGCTGTTTCCTGGTGTAAGTTCATCTCCCACATCTGAAGTTTTAGACATGATGTGTCATTTTCTGGTACTCCATTCTGCTTCTGAGTGAGAGACTGACACAAAGACACATAGAAATTGAAAAACTGCGCAAAGTACTTTATTGTTAAAAATGTAGACCTGTGGCAGGGTGCTGCATTTGCAAGTGACTTTCAGTACAGAGAACACTTAAAAGAATGCAGTGTTATTTCTTTTTCTATTCCTTTAAGCCTTTGAATAGAAAGTTTTCTTTGCAGAGTTTCTGGAGTACATCAGAACAAACAGGAACTAAAAATAGCTTTAAGAAAGCTCCAGTATAGACGTTGCTTATAGTATGGTATCTGTATTAAAGTTAATTTTTTAAAGCAGGAAGTTGTAACTCTCAATTTCTTAAGCAAATATAAACATTCTTAACCCTTAATGACATTCTTTGTGGGGTGAAGCTGCTTTTGCTTCCATTCTGAGCATTGAAATGCCTTCTATGATACTTCTACCAGTCCTCAGTATTTTATTTTCCCTCTGTTGTGAACTTGTTATTAAACTTGAAGCAGATATAAACATCATTAACTTGCTACATATGAAGATATTCAGTGTTACATAGTCAGAAAGTTTGTGTACATCACACGTAACTACATAATTCCCTCCTTTCCAACTGTGTTCCTGATGAAAGGATGGTGGGAAGTGGCATTATGAGGCTATGTCTTACAGTATACCGTGTTTCCCCTGTTCCCTCTACCATATCTGGATGTTCTTTCATTTTTCGGCTTCTAGATTTATTAGCTCTTTTTCTTAAGCCAGGTATGTCTCATCCCCTGGTGCACACACACATGTGTACACACACACACACACACACACACACACACACACACACAAATTCTGCCATAGGGAGTAGCGTGCACCATCCCATTCTCCCACTCCTGCTCTGGACCCACCCACTGGAGGCAGTGTCTTGCACGAATTCATTTATAAGTTCCTTTTTAAAACTCGAGTGGTCGGGAAATAGGACTGATATCCACACCTAATAGGCAGGCCCTCAAGGACAACTTCTATGGTTAATGCCAAGTTATCTTAATGTTTGAGTACCTGGGTTTCATGTCTTCCTCTACCACCTGTGTGACCCATGATTCCCACATTTCTATCTCCCGCTAGACTTTTTCTCTCCAAATCTGAACTCTTACAATCTTCTGCTGATTTGACATCTTCACTTGGAACTCTGATATCTTTAAACCAACATGTGTGAAAACTGAGCTCTTGGTCCTCCTACCTCCCAAACTGGTCCTTTCTGCAGCCTCCCCCATTCAGTTAGTGGAAACTTAATCCTTCCAGCTGCTTGGGTCAAAAAACTTGGAGTTATTCTGACTTTCACTGACATACCACATGAATTCTGTCAGTAGATCTGGTTTAACACTGCCTTTAAAACATATCCAGAGCCCAGCCACTTATCACCATGGCTCCTGCCTCCACTGCTGCTTCCCTGCCCTGAGCCACTGTCCTCTCCTCCCGCACAGCCCTTCTCAGAGGCTTCCCTCTTTTCATCTCTGACCCGTTTCGACTATTCTCACCCGGTAGTCAAGTGAGCCCTGAAAACCTAAGTTAGATTGTGTTGTCCTTCTGCAGTGCCTCCCCATTTCACTCTGGGTAAAAGCCACAGTCCTTACAACGTCCTCCAAGGCCGTACTGGATCTGCACTGACCCTTCTCCGCAGCTCCAACCGTGCCCCCATTCTGGAACATGCGAGGTGCACGCTGCCCTTGGTGATGGTAATTCCGTCCACCTGGGACTTCTCACCTCCTAGTCTTATTTCTAACCTCAGTCCTCAGTGTGGCCTGCTCTGGTACTTAATACAACTTCACCCTCATCCCATACCCTAAACTCTCTTTACCTTGCCCTTTTTTGATTTTTCCATGGTTCCTCTTTCCTAACATGCCACCTTCTCTGCTGCTCTGTTGTGTGAATTGTCATCTCCACCCCCCACCCCAGCTAGACTCCAACAAAGCTCCGTGAGGACAGGAATTTTGTTTTGTTTGTTGATCTATTCCAAGTGCCTAGATTAGTCCTGGGTACATAGTAGGCAGTCAAAAATTATTTGCTAAATAAATTAAAAGACTATTTTAAAAATGAGTCTTCCTTTCAGGAACGGGTGAGGAATGGAAGCTGCATGAAATAATGGTGCAGTAAATAATGATATTTGCCTGTTGTTCTTTGTGTGATATATATATATATATATATATATATATATATATATATATATATATATATATATATGTGTGTGTGTGTGTGTTTTAGTCTTAATTTGGTATCCAGTTTCTTAATTTAATAGCTGTATTAAGGTGTAATTTACAGGCCATAAAATTCACATATTATAATTGTGTAAGTCAGCCATTTTAGCTATTTCTAGAGTTGTGCAACTGTGTCCTCACAAAGTCCCCTTCTGTCCATCCATATGCAGTTCTCCCTCCCCTCAGTGGCACTCTGATGTTATTTGTTTTTGTTTTTTTGGCAATCACATCTCAAAAGAATAATTTACACAGCAGTACTAATTTAGCTTTGCGCTTTTAGAAATGACACACTTAAATATGAAATCAGTGGTCATTGCTGAATGTAGGTAGCAGTATCAGACATCAGTGGGAAGAATGGACTTGAGTGTCAGACTGGCTGCAGTCTTACCCAGCTCCACCATTTACCAAGTTACCCAAATTATTTTCTGCCTCAAGCCCTTTATCTGTTATATAGGGGTAATAATAGCAGCTTACAGAGTTGTTGTGAGGATTAAGCAAACAGGGAAACAAAATTTAGTATAGTGGCCAGCTTATGTAATTACGTAAGAAATAGCCTTGCAGGTAGAGAGCAAAATTCAAATCAGTTTCTAAAGTATTTGTAAAATATGATCCAGTTCCTGCCTGGTTTGCAAACACTTATGCCTAATGCAGAATGTAAAAGCAGGCTAATTTCCAACAGAATAGATCATTTCTTAGCATTTCTTTCAAAGGTATATGCAAAATCATTTTTACTAAATTTTCTGTGCCCATCTCTGACAGAGCTTTGACACCAGGGAGTTAATTATCTACTCTTTTGTTAAAATCATGCTGACCATCACAAAGTGTTCTCAATTATATTTTAGCCTTTATGTTGAGAAATGCTGTGAGACATCATCTAAATTAATGGGGGAGCATTCATTGTAGTTCTTGTAGCCTGATAAGCCTGCACTAAATTATCTTTTTTTAACTTTTAATTAAAGTAATTAATTAATTTTTTGCAGGGGGGTGGTAATCAGGTTTTTATTTATTTTATTTTTAGAAAAAATACTGGGGATTGAACCCAGGCCCTTGTGCCTGCTAAGAATATGATCTTTCTCTTGAGGTATACCCTCCCCCCTAAATTATCTTTAATAAGGTCTCTTTCTCTGTTTTGTTGTTTTCTTTTATGTACAGATGCAGAAAGCAGGGTCATCAGAAGCCTCTCAATTCCAAAGATAATAACAGTGAAAATTATTGTGCAGTGATAGTGAATCCTTGGCATATGAAGAAAGATTGTAAAGTCCTGAATGAATTAAGAAGGTATTGTTACATTAACATACATGTAACCATGGCTCTCTTACCTTTATTTTTCACTTTATAATGAAGATACTCCCCACCTGTCAAGGTTGCTTTGTTTGATATAGGGAATATCTAAAGCCTTTTCTGCAAGTTTTTTAAATAGGTAAGAGCAGGTAATTTATCAGAAGTGTGATTGGTGTAATCTGCTGTCTAGTATGGTAGCCACTAGCCACATGTGGCTATTGTGAATTGAGATGTTCTATAAGTGGAAAATACATAATAGATTTTCAAGACTTTGTACAACAAAACTAATGTAAAGTATTTATTAATAAGTTTTAAAAGTGTCAATCACACATTTGAAATGATAGTATAGTGGATATTTTGGGATAAATATAATTATAACTGGAATTAATTTCACTTGTTCCTTTTTATTTTCTAAATGGGATTACTGGAAAATTGTGACTTGCCCTATGTTTCTATTGACAGTTCTGGCTTCTAACTTATTGCAAATAATATGAAAAGAAAACTTTGATTAAAAATTTTGTAATTGAGTAGTTGATTTACATCATATTATTTTCAGGTGTGCAACACAGAGGCTCAACATTTTTATAGATTATATTCCATTTAAAGTCACCATAAAATAATGGCTGTATTTCCCTTTGCTGTATGATACAGCCCTGTAACCTATCCATTTTATACATAGTACTTTTTACCTCTCAATCCCCTACCCCCTTCCTGCCTCCCCTCTCCTCCTTCTCCCCATTGGTAACCACCAGTCTGTTCTATGTACCTGTGAGTTTATTTCTGTTTTATTATAGTAATTAATTTGTTCTATTTTTTATATATACATATAAGTTAATACATAGAATATTTGTTTTTCTTTCTCTGACTTATTTCACTTAGCATAATAACCTGTAGGTCCATCCATGTTATTGCAAATGGCATTATTTTATTTTTTATGGCTGATCAGTATTCCATTGTGTGTGTGTGTTCACGTGTATATATGTATGTGTATATACATATTTATATAATATACCACAACTTCTTTATCCAGTCATCGGTCAGTGAACACGGGTTGTTTCAGTGTTTTGGCTATTGTAAATAGTGCTGCTGTGAACATTGGGGTGCATGTGTCTTTTTGAATAATATTTTTCTCCAGACATATACCCATGAATGGGATTGCTGGATCACACGGAAGTCTATTTTCAGATTTTTATGGAAACTCTACTGTCCTCCAAAGTGGCTGCACAATTTACATTCCCACCAACTGAGTAGGAGGGTTCCTTTTACTCTTAAAAGGTCAAAAATTCGCTACATTTATATACTTTCCTTACAGTTTAGGACACAATTTGTCAAAAGCCAGATAGAATTTGATAGAAGTAAATACAGTATTTTTTTAAATGTTCATGCATTATGGATAAATATGTTATTGATGAGTTGGTTCCCTATTTTTGTAGATTCAGAAGTTTTTATACCTTCACAGACATTTCAGTCTTGCAGAGAGAAAAATTTTTTGCATTTTGCTGAACATGTCCGGGTGGCTTTAGCGAATATGATCCAGGCCTCCAGAGGTGAATACACATCCAAACCTGAAACATTTGAATGTCTGCAAGATTTTAAGAGTCTAGAATGTCAGATCTGGACTATAACTCTGGTAAATGACATCAGTGAGTTGACTCAAGAAAACTCCATTTGAGTGCAAAACCTTTCATAAGCCAAAAAAGGCATTGAAATTATGGCAAAGCCAGAGACTTTTGTTTGCCACATATGGCCTCAAACCCATGGGGACAACCACAGGCCTTCTGCAGTGCCAACGGAATTCCATGTGAGGAGTCCAGCACTCACAGGAATCCAATAAGTCGCTGCCAGCCAGAGCACCTTCATTGCTACTGTGCTGTTTTGAGCAAATGTCTTTTCAACAGGTTAAAATTGGTTTGTTGTTTTTTTTTGCCTAAAAATATCAAACAACTTCTTGTTCCCTTGGTGAAAGTAAAAGCCTAACATTTTCTGATTTCTTTTGACAGAGGAAACATAAGCCTGTGAATCTAACCTCATCTGTGATGGTCTGCAGCTGGGAGCAACCAGATCAGTGTCAGTCCCCTTGCAGCCATTGGCTGGGAGCCTGCATGTTACCTGGAATGATATTTGAAACATGTCACGCTAGCCGTGCCTTCGCTGTGGGCTGGGAGACGAGTCAGTCAGAATCTGCATTATGAAATGTAAGTTTCAGATCCACAGCTAGGAGATATTTTTTTAATAGCCAGAGAATGTAGTCATAAATATATCTATTAATGTATTTATGCAAGAACTTTTTTAAAGATTTTTTATTATAAAAATTACCCCCCAAAATTGAAAATGAAAGAACAGTGGAATAAAAAATCATCTGTACCTTAATTATACATAAAGAATCTTGAAATCCTTCTAAACATTTTTTGTTCAAATGAAGATATTTTTCTCTTCCAAAAAGGAAAATTATTATTTCACATTTTTTGCTTTCTCCTTTTATTATATATTCCATATCAATAAATATAATTCTTTTAAATCCCTTTTAATGGCTGTTTAACACTATATTGAACAGATATGTAAATTGTCCTAGGTTTCAGAAATTTATAAAATTGTCATTACAATACCACTGCAAAGAATATTTTGGTGTTTCTATTTTTAGTTACTAATTTGGACTAAAAATTAACAAGTTTGCTTTATTCGTCTAAAACACTGGTTATTTTATGAATGAACTGTAAGGATTTTAAATAACTTTTCAGTAATTTCAACAAAGAAATTACCTTTAAGGAAAAAATATATGATGGTTTGCAAATCTATTTTTATTATATCTTCACCTTTACCAGTGTCATATGTGTGTGTGTTTACACAAGTGCTTTAACTACCAGCAATGTAAGAAAAATCTGTGTACTAAAAATATGAAAATAGTTTCCCGGTTGTGTTTTCATTCTCCCAATATAGGTTTTGGATGACAAGCTTGTATTTGCAAAAGTACACACCCTGTGGGAGGTGCTCTGTACATACGCTGAGATACTGCACATAATATTGCCTCTGAAGCCCAATGATCTGAAAACCCGTTCCTCAGCCTTTGGTAATTTCAGCTGTTTTATGAAGGTCCTCCAAGTGGATCAAAGTATCATCAAGCCGAAGCAAGAGTTTTTCATTGCCCTATTTGAGAAGAGCTGCGTGAATGACTTTTATATTCAGGATAGAGATATATTCTTCAATCCCACCACCAGAAGCCACATTGTAAGTCTAAACCGAGTTTAGCTTCTGTCTTGGGGGTGATTTAGAACCTGCTTGTGAATTATCAGTGATTTGGTTTGGTTGGTTTGGTTTGGTTTTTAACAGCTGCCTATAAAAAGGAAAAAAGAGAAAGAAAAGAAATATGCCTACAGATTCCTGTTAGGATAGTAAGCAGTGGCTGGTTAATTACCCTGTATAAACCACACGCTCTCTTAGAATCTTTTTAGGTTTATTTCATCCTTTCTCAGATCAAGTATCAAGTAAGGGGCAGTGTTAAAAAAAATTTGGGATTAACCGGCTTGTGAGCTCCGGGATCTGCAAGGCAGCTTTCCCTCCCCATGGTGTAAGTCAAATGGCAAAAATGAAATAAAGCACCACATATCTCCTCCGGTGTTAACAGGAAAAGGCTATTCTTCTTGACCTTGTTTCTTCCCGGGTAAAGTGAAGATAATATGTCAGAAGGTGACAAGCTCTTTTAAGGCAGGCACCATGTTGCTTTTTTCACTGCTGAATCCCAGGCACCGGGAAGGCTGAGTTTAACGAGTGAATGAATAAACTGTAATCCCCCCAGAGTTACCATGTGGGACAGTGAGGATTAGCAGCTAAGAGCATAGACTCGAGAGGGGAAGGTACAGCTCAAGTGATGGGGTGCATGCTTAGCAAGCATAAGGTCCTGGGTTCAGCCCCAACACCTCCTCTAAAATAGACAAATAACCCTAATTACCTCCCCACGCCCCATCAGAATTACCTTATTATCTCCCCACCACCAAAAAAAAAAAAAAAAAAAAGAGGAGTGGCCAGGAGCGTAGACTCAAGCTGGAACACCTGTGCTGGTTTCTCGCTGTCGACCTTGTAAATGTCATTTAGCCTCTGTGTCTATCAAGTTCCTCATCAATAAAATGGGGATAATTTTAGTACCCACCTCGTAGAGTTGCTATGGGGATTAATGAATCTGTGTCAATGTTAGAACAGCCCTGGCTAATATTAAGTACTATGCATGTGTCAGCTCTTTTCATAATTACTGTCAGATGTTATTATCGACCAAAGAAGTATTAGTTCTTTGTAAGGGAAATGCATGTTAGACCATTTCATTTATCACTTTCTGTAATTCAGGCTTTACCCTCTGAAATACCATTTTCTGTCTGTGCACTAGAAAGCCACAGGTTTTTCCAAATTTCATCTGTCTGGTTTCTTGTCATGATGGCAATACTGCAGAGTGCTGACATTTTTTAGGGACTGTGTCTGAGATGACAGCAACCCCTCAAATTCAGGAGCGCTTCTCTAACTGATAACATCTCGCTTGAAATGAAGTTTTTAAAATGTAACAGCTTCAGACGCTTAATGAAGCCACGGATGCAAGGATGTTATATCTAAGCTCTCTAAATAAATCCTGTTATTGAAATAAAGGAAATACTATATTATAGCGCTCTATGACTTTGTTATCATTGCTATCCATTTATCCAACTCTCTAAGATCAAAGAAACAAAGACTGAGATTGATCATTCCTACTGTGTGGTACACGTATTTGTGAATGAAGACAATACTGAAATGCACTGTTTAAGATATTAAAATGGACACTAAACAGCTGCTTGATGCACATGCATGAACAGAACAGGGAGCTGGGTGCAGGGAGCAGACACTGAGCTTCCTGGATCAGAGACCTAGCATAGCAGTCCAGCCCAGCAGTCCATATGATTCATATTTATGTTCCAGCAATATTAGTAGTGAGAGTCTGAAATGAACTTTGGGGGCACTTGCAAACAGCTGTCATGATTACTAATGTGGGACACCAGGATTCTACAGTGTTTAGTTGGCTGCAGCGAACAACCAGTTTTTTTCACTAAAGCCTGTTGTAATTGCTGGCCCCACATCCAGGCTGAGGAATCATCTCATGTGTTGTTTGGGAGGGAAGTAAGTGGAGTCAGGACCCATGTTAAGGCTGGGAGGGTAATAATCTGGTGCTAGTACAGGAGAAAGGAAAGTAGGTCAGGTGGGAAGGAGAATGACTGATTTAAATTTTGTTTCTTGAGTAAGCTAAATATATAACATCATGTCAAGTTTCTTTGTTGTTTATAGTCCATGTGCTGTCACCGAATAACTACTGAATTGTGGGGACAAAAAAGCCTGGTTTTTAGAATTGACCCTGCCCCCAACCTGCCAGAGTCCAGGTTCCTCTGGGTGTCCAAGGAGGGGGCTGGACCATCAGTTGTCCCTCCACTACAGCAGTTTGGGCACTTGGGTGGCCTAGTTTTTTTGCTGTGGAAGACTGGCTCGGTTGTAGGCCATTAAGCATCTGCAAGGCTCTCACCAGGTACCCACGGTGGTCCCAGGACTGTGACATCCAAACGTTCCTTTCCACCCATGTTTGCAAATGACCCTCAAGGGGTTAGTATAATCCTGGGTGAGAATTATGAAAAATTATATGGTACCTCCATCCCTTCTGGCAAGTGAGAGCCCCTTATTTACAAATGACCACGAAGTGTTAGCACCACATTTTATCAACAGAACACGTGAACACGTGGTGACAGTGATGCTCACCTGTTTGCTTCTGCTTCCCAGTGCAACTTCAGCCTATGTCAGAGGACCTCAGTTGCCCCAGCGAACAGGGCCTTCTGTACAGGGAATGGGCTACTCCTCGAAGCACAGACAAGCAGCAGCCCTTAGGTCTCATCAGGTGAGCTGTTGTGGAGAGCACTCCAGTGGGAAGGGCTCAGGGTTGCCCTCACGGCATCTGAGGGTGACAGTCCTCCAAGAGTGTTACCAACCAGGAAGCTCACAGGATCTCTGAGCTTTGTTGCCCCAAGTTTTTACTGGAGGCTTTATTACAAAGCCATGATTTATTGGGTCACTACTGACATGGCTAAACCAAACCCTAATTGTAAGTCAAACCTTTCCTTAGCCCTAACCGTTGAGCCCCTTCCTCCCCTGGTGGTCACTCACTTGTCACATGGCTCAAAGCCCCACTCCTCTAATCACATGGTTGGT